>NC_090654.1:231257615-231432615 GCF_040937935.1 Hyperolius riggenbachi | reverse complement strand
TTGAACTGTGTGCTCAGGAAGAGTTTGAGAGGCATCTCACTGCCTATCAACCGCTTGTGGAAATGAGGCCTCACAGTGCCAAAGTTTGTCAGGAAGAGTGGAGTGGGTATCAGCTTCAGCAAACCCAACAGAAAGCACAGCAAGGCTCAACAGCCAATGAAAAGAGATCCCACCACAGGCAGCACATATATACAAGGGTGGAGGGAGGGGTTAGTCACTCCATCTTGTGTTCTATGAGTTAGGAGATAGACAGAGCCAGGAAGATAACTATTGTGTCAGGGAAAGATTGCAACATAGTAAAAGGTACCCATACATGACACGACTCGCAGCTATCGACCATCCCAATTCCATAATCAAGGATGCTCATCACAGATTGAACACAAGTAACCACAGTGGTTACTCGTGATTCAAATGAGCTTTATTTCTGCATCTGAGCAGCTAGATGCGGCGGGGTTAATTACCCATAATGCCGCTTTCCGCCCAGCATTTCAATGAGCTCACAAATGTCCTAATGGACGCGTAGCCGGAAGGAGGAAGTGCTCCATAGCGAGGCTTGCAACGCGTCCATTAGGACACTTGTGAGCTCACTGAAATGCTGGGCGGAGAGCAGCATTATGGGTAATTAACCCTGCCGCATCTAGCCGCAGCAATTAAAGCTCATTTGAAACATGAGTAACCACCGTGGCTACTCGTAATTAATCCGTGATGAGCAGCCCTGTCCATAATTATGAAATTGGGGGGGAGGGGGGGGGGGGGGAGTGCCGCCAACAGCATGCCCAGTTAAACATAATGCAAGAGGTCAGTCAGCAATGGTCAATCAGGTGCACGGCGGTCATGGCGAGTGATATTGGGATGAGAAACAGACAACAGAAATCCCGGGTGCCGTTTCCCAGTGTGTAAATGTACCTGTGCAGTGGAAATAGCTGGGTGAACAGCATCACAGGCCTAACAAGCCTGGAAGGCAGCCGGGGCCAAGTCTCAGCTGGACTGCTCACACAGCTTGCAGACTCGCATAAAACAAAAAAGAGACGGCACACCACTGGCTGCAAAACTATTGCTGTATTGAGTGGACAAGAACACTACATATTACGGATAAAAGTATCCTTCATCAGGTGTCAAACAGCAATGAAGTGTACAAACACAAATATATATACAAATCCCAATGTGAGCACCACACCCGTCATTGCTCCTCCCCTGGAGCTGGTTAACTCTTAAGTCCCAGATCTCAAAGTGTACATAAAATGAAGTGGTCATTTGGCACTCCTTCACGGCTACCAACAAAAATACATCAATAACTGACCGTACTCCTGGCACTTCCGAAAAGGGACTGCCATAGAACCACCTGTTGAAAAAACACGTGGTTATAACAATGTATCAATACATGCTACAATCATACATAAATACAATTGAAATCACATTGCACAATCCCTGGCGTGGCGGACGACACAGGACAGGTCATGTATAAATGCGCACACACAGGTACATTTACACACAGGGGAAAAGCTGCGGACGGATTCCTGAGAAACTTCATGCTGAAATCTGCCTATAATAGCTAAATGCATGGCAACAGTGTTATCACCACAGATCTGCGTTTCATGAGATCTCAATTGCTCCCCCCTTCCTCCTGAGACTCACCAGCGGAGTGGTTTTGGCATGGCTGTGATTTATTCTATGGTTTATTCTATGGAGTGTGTGAATTCTGGGAATGATTACCATCATGAGATACAAATAATTTACTCTAACATTCAAATTTCATGAAAATTATACAGCTTGAACCTGTAAAAAATAAAAATTGACAGAATGTTATTCTAATTGGTCCAACTTCAAACTGCATATAACATTTACAAGTCATTTAAATGTTGAGAAATTTGCATCTCATTGATCATCCCTAGTAAACTCCACCCCTCCCCAAATGTTAACTCCTCCCCCTCCATGCCATGGACAAGCCCAAGACTCACATTGTGTATCCTGTACAAATATACCAATGGAAGGGAAGCTCCATTGCACATTACCTATGAAGCAGTTTAGAAGCATTTAACAGTATGCTTCAGTGCAACTGTAAATGTATCTGTCTGCCCTAGTGTGACTAGCCTTGAAGTAGGGGACACAATTGACTGTTTTGTGTGCATTTTCTGCACATAAAAAACTGAGAACTCGTAAGGTGGCCATCCACTGGTCGATTTGCCATCAGATTCAACCAACAGATGGATCCCTCTCTGAACAAATCTGATCAGAGAGGGATTGTATGGCCACCTTTACTGCAAACAGATTGTGAATCGATTTCAGTCTGAAACCAATCACAATCTGTGGAGCTGCCGCCCCTCCCCCCCCCGCATACATTACCTGTTCTGGCCGGCGCGAGTCCCCACTGTCTTCTTCTCTGCTCTGGCTTTGCTCTGCTCTGGCTACTGAACTTCCTGTCCAGGGGAAGTTTAAACAGTAGAGGGCGCTCTACTTTTTAAACTTCCTGCCGGGACAGGAAGTTCTGTGTAGCTCTGGAGCCCGAAGCGGAGAGGAAATGGTCTGGAGCCCGAAGCGGAGAAGAAGACCAGGGGACTCGCGCCAGCTGGAGCAGGTAATGTATTACCGCTGTATTGCGTCGGTCGTCGGGCATTCGAACGCCGCACTCCCGACCCGCCGTCGACCGAGAAAAATCTTCCGCACGGATGGGTCGACGGGAATGACCTCGGGAGCTCACCCACAAAATCCATGGACAGGTGGGTCCATGGTTCATTCGGGGTGGGCAAAGGCTGCAATGTTCCCACAGGTGCCAGACGGGAGGGTTTACTTTTTGCACATACTGCACATTCTCTCACATACTCCTTGCAGTCAGTTGCCAAAGAAGGCCACCAAGCACACCTAGCAACAAGGTCCTGTGTTCTGGAGGCCCCAGGATGTCCAGCATTTTTGTGGGAGTGGAACATCTGCAATATCTGGAGACGAAACGGCAATGGTACAAATATGACCCCTTCAGGTTTTCCTTCAGGGACATCCTGCTGGAAGGGACTTAAAGTCTTCATCCAGTTCTTCCAGGTCTCTGTGGCAGCCAATACCACTTTCTGTGGGATGATAGTCTCTGGGTCTGAGGGCTGTGCTGTCTCTGGCTCAAAGCATCTGGATAAAGCATCTACTTTAATGTTTTTACTACCCGGAGTATACGTAATTACAAATCTGAATCTCGAGAAAAACAGTGACCACCGAGCCTGACGGGGACTCAATCTCTTAGCCCCCTCAATGTATTCCAAATTTTTGTGATCAGTGTAACTGTAATCGTATGTTCTGCTCCTTCTAGCCAATGACGCCATTCCTCAAAGGCCAATTTAATGGCCAGGAGCTCCCTGTTGCCAATATCGTAGTTTTTCTCTGCTGGTGAAAACCTACGCGAAAAATAGGCACACGGGTGTAATCTTCCCTGCAACCCAGAACGCTGAGACAGCACAGCCCCCACCCCAACCTCTGAGGCATCCACCTCTACGATAAAGGGATAGGAGGTGTTGACGTGTCTCAAAATGGGTGCAGAACAAAACAATTCTTTCAGAGTGGAGAAAGCAGCCAGAGCTTCGAGGAACCAGTGGTTGGTATCTGCCCCTTTCTTTGTGAGACTGGTGAGAGGTGCAATGACTGTGGAGTACCCCTTTATGAACCTTCTATAGTAATTTGCAAACCCAAAGAATCTCTGGAGAGCCTTCAGTCCCACTGGCTGAGGCCACTCCAGGACAGCAGAGACTTTGGCGGGGTCCATAGAAAGGCCCGAGGTAGAAATTATATAGCCCAGAAAGGCGACAGATGTTACCTCGAAAATGCATTTCTCCAATTTAGCATAAAGCATGTTTTGTCTTAGCTTGTGCAACACAAATCTGACATGAGCCCTGTGCTCTGTGAGGTTAGCTGAGAAGATTAGTATATCATCTAGATATACCAGGACAAATTTACCCAAAACCTCCCTGAACACCTCATTGATGAGTTCCTGAAAGACGGCCAGAGCGTTACACAACCCGAAGGGCATCACCAGGTATTCGTAATGCCCATCGGGTGTGTTAAAGGCCGTCTTCCACTCATCGCCCTCTCTGATCCGTACCAGGTTGTATGCACCCCGCAAATCCAATGTTGAAAAAATCTTAGCATTGGTGACCTGAGTAAATAAATCATCTATCAAAGGTAATGGATAGCGATCTTTTACTGTGATTTTATTCAGACCCCGATAATCAATGCATGGTCGAAGGCCTCCGTCTTTTTTCTTTACAAAAAAGAAACCTGCTCCAGCAGGTGACCGGGAAGGGCGAATGAACCCTTTAGCTAAGTTTTCGCGGATATATTCCTGCATGGCCAATTTCTCCGGCCCAGATAAATTGTAGAGATGACCTCTAGGGGGCATACAACCAGACCGGAGATCGATGGGACAATCGAAAGGGCGATGTGGAGGAAGTTTATCGAGCGGATCTAGGACAAAACACGTCTGAGAATTCAGAATACTGATCTGGTACTCCCTCCATGTGAATCTTGGTCTGGCCCAAGGTTACCTTCGCTAAACAATGATGAAAGCAATGGGACGACCAGCTCGTTAGCTGACCAGTGGCCCAATTTATCTGAGGGGAGTGAAGTTGTAACCAAGGCATGCCAAGAATGATCGTGGAGGTTGTCATGTGTAACACAAAAAAAAACAAAATTTTCCTTGTGCAGCGCCCCGATAGTGACTCCCACCTCAGGGGTCTGTGACAGAGGACTGTTGCCCTGCAGAGGGGAATCATCTACTGCCGTAACTTGAATAGGAGGTTTTACCGGGGTGACCGGAATACCCAACTTTTTTGCAAATTCATAATCCATAAAATTAGCCGCTGAGCCCGAGTCAATGAAGGCTTCAGTGAGTCAGTGACTTCAGACTTATCTTCCCATGAAATCGTACAAGGAAGAAGCAAATGTTTATCATCTAGGGGTAAAAATTGCACGCCTAGGGTATTACCCCCAACTACTCCTAGGCAGTAGCGTTTCCCGATTTCTTAGGGCAATTCTGTACCCTATGACCCCCCTCTGCACAATAAAGACAAAGCTGCTCTGCTATCCTGCGTTTCCGCTCCACTTGAGACAATTTTGACCGACCAATCTGCATTGGTTCAGGTGGAGGCGAAACGGGAGGAGGTGGAGTAACAGGGGTCGTAGCGTGGGAAACCATTCTCGCATAGTTCCTACCCCGTGTCTGTCTCTGATAGCGCAGCTGGCGATCTATTCTGATGGCCGATGAAATGGCCTCATCAATGGACTTAGGTTCAGGCTGACAACCCTGACAAGAAACAATCTAAGGCCTAGTGCACACCAGAGCGGTTCGGCTGCGTTTTGCGATCCGCTTGCGGGTGCGGATCCGCTAGGGTAATGTATTTCAATGGGCTGGTGCACACCAGAGCGGGAGGCGTTTTGCAGAAACGCATACTCCCGGGCTGCTGCAGATTTTGGATTGCGGATGCGTTTCTGCCTCAATGTTAAGTATAAGAAAACTGCAAACCGCTCTGAAAAACGGCACTTCAGAGCGGTTTGCCAGGCGTTTTTTGTTACAGTAGCTGTTCAGTAACAGCTTTACTGTAACAATACATGAAATCTACTACACCAAAAACGCTACACAAAACCGCAAAACGCTAGCTGAAACGCTGCAGAAAAATAAGAAAAAGCGTTTCAAAATCTGCTAGCATTTTGCGGATCTGCTAGCGGGTTTTGGTGTGCACCAGGCCTCAAAGGGCAAAGGTATCCCACCTGGCTGATAGTGACCACCTCCTAAATTCAGCAGCATACTCTTCAACCGGACTCTTGCCTTGACGTAACAGCTTGAGCTTCCGTTCAGAAGTCGAGGCAATGTCTGGATCATCGTAAATTATAGCCATGGCTTTAAAAAATTCCTCTACAGAGGTCAGGGCCAAGTCTCCGTCGGGCAGACTGTACGCCCAGGTCTGAGAATCACCTGATAACAAAGTGTTAATAAATGTAACCCTTTGGGCCATAGTTCCTGAAGAATTAGGTCTCAACTCAAGGGGCTTGATTCACAAAGCGGTGCAAACACTTTGCACGCCTGTGAAAAGCCCTTTATCACGCCTAAACTTAGTTTAGGCGTGATCTGAAGGAATTCGCGCGAACTCCCGCGCGCAAAGTTTTGCGCGCGGTGCGCTACGCGCACAGCGCACCGTGCTTCGCGCGAAGTGCCCATTAAGCCCTATGGGACTTTGCGCCCGCGCGTACGCACGGAAACTTCGCGCGAGTTAGAGCACAAAGCGGTGATAACTTTGCTGGTGCAAAGGTTATCACGCCTAAAGTCTTTTAGGCGTGATAACTGAGTTATCACCGCTTTGTGAATCGAGCCCAAAGTATGATAACACTCCCAGTCTGTACATTACATGTGCTGCAAGGCGGGAGGCGTCTGCTCTATTGTTGGGCTGGATTGATTGATTGATGTGATTGTTTCTATGACATTGGATCTTATGGGTGGGTCGCTGTGTTTTTTTTTTCTTAGTTTTATCTTTTTATCTATTGAGTTTGTGTCTGACCTGGTCTTTATTGTCTGGAACTGCTACGGCAACACACACGACTGCTGACAGGACAATGACTATTCTCTGTTATTATTTCTCCAACAGATTATGGTGCAGACGATAATGGTGCGCACTACATTTACCAGCAGGAAACTCCATTGCAGAAAATATACACAGCAGACGTCACCATGAGGACAAATCACCACATCTCTCCAATCCTGGGGAGTCTTCTGATAGATCCCATCCTGTTAGCTCAAATACCCATCCTTTTTTATCTTCTGAGTGTGGGAAATGTTTTTGTTTGAAAACTGGTCTACATACACAACACAGAATTCACACAGGATAGTGTCCTTTCTCATGTGCAAAGTGTGGGAAATGCTTCAGTCAGAAATCTGGTCTTGTTAGAAATCTAAGAAATCACACAGGAAAGCGTTCTTATCCATGTTCTGAATGTGGAAAATCTTCCCGTGTCAAATCAAATTTTATTAAACATCAGAGAATTCACACAGGAGAGCGTCCACATTCATGTCCAGAGTGTGGTAAATGTTTCATGCAGAAAGGTAGTCTTATTATACATCCGAGAAGTCACAAGGAGAGCATCCTTTTACATGTTCTGAATGTGGGAAATGTTTCATTCGTAAATGTATTTTTCTTAGACATCACAAAGGAGAGCGTCCTTATTCATGTCCAGAGTGTGGGAAATGTTTCAGACAGAAAGGTAATCTTACTACACATCAGAAAAATCATGGGTGAGCTTCCTTTTACATGTTCTGAATGTGTGAAATGGTTGTCAGAAATTTGTTTTTCTTAGACATCACAGGATACACAAAGGAGAGCGTCCTTATTTGTGTTCAGAGTGTGGGAAATGTTTCAGTCAGAAAGCTAGTTTTATTAAACTTCAGAGAAGGAAAGCGTCCGTAGTCATGTCAGGAGGAAAGTTACAGTCAGGCAGCTTATGAAGCTACCGGGAAACAAGCACAAGTCTCCTGGAAGCACATATTATTAGAGCACCAGCAATGACGTGGCCTCATAGTGCTGGAACTACACTATAGATGTCACCTGCTCTACATTCAGGACTTTCTCCAAGCTGGGGACTCACCCTAACCTCTCATTTCTTGCTGATCATCTCAGAGTACATATGCAAGAAGATTACTGGGGAAGACTAGAGTTATTAGTTAGTTACCTGGTAACATTGTTTCCAGTAATCTTCCAGGACAAGTGCCCCCCAGGCTTGCCTGGTCACCTGCTATGAGTTAGACTGTATGCCCATATAACTGACATATAACCCAACTCATTGTTTACAGCGGCGGAGCGCATATGGAAAGCGCGTCCACCGCTTATCCAAAGGGAGCTGAGCGCCATGCGCTCCAGTGATGGCAGAGACAGGCCGAGACCCAGAGGCTTGCGCCTCAGCGTGGATCTCGGCGTTCCGCCACCATGAGCAGCCAGTGGATCTTACACCCCTGAGGACTGGGGCTCCACACCTCCACATTTATTCCACACCTCATTTTGATTACATTAAGTCACCTATACGTCATTTGATTTGATGCACAGCATTCCATTATTTTCAGGCCGGTTTCACACTGTATTTTGGTGTCAGCGGCGCGGCACGCCCACCGCACCATCAAAAACAGGCCTTCAGGAAATACCCCGTTACTATGCGGTATTCCCCTTCTGGCTTCCGGCCAAACAGGAAGTACAGTGCGGTGTTGGGGGAAGGTAGCAGGCACCTCATGGGAGGGTAGGTGGCACAGTATGGTTTAGGAGAAGGGTAGCAGGCACCTCATGGGAAGGGTAGGTGGCTCAGTATGGTGTAGGGGAGATGGTAGGTGGCACAGGATGGTGTAGGGGGAGGATAGCTCTCCTTGGTGGTCTTGTGGCTCCACTCCCTTGCTCTTCCTGTTGGTCCCCCTTTACACTTCCATTGATATGCCTGGGGGTTATGAGTATTAATTAGTATTTATATAATGCTGACATCTTCCACAACGCTTTAAATAGAACATAGTCTTGTTACTAATGACTTCAAAAAGGTTTGGAACCACGGACATAGATGGTTGAAGTGTTTTTATTTTAAAAAACAAAACAAAACATTAGTAATAAAAAAAAAAAATAAATAAAAAAAAAACACAAACATCTTGGCAAACAAATTGGCCATGGTTAAGGCAACCATATATCTAGCGATGATGAGCCTTGTGACACTGCATCTGGCCACCTCGCTTGTGATACTATACAGTGTTCTCCCCAGGGCCAATTAGGTGGGCGGGCCGCCCGGCTGTTTTGAAATCCTGTCCGGCTGCTGGGTTGCCAGTTCCAGGCTCAAATATTTCCTGGCTGCCTCCGATAAGGTTCGCGTTCCGCCCACTGGGCGGGTGTGTTGTGCTAAAGCTGCCAATCCAGCCGTCCTGTCTTTAGGATGCGCCGCTGGTGGGGGATGCCGAGAGTTGTAGGATATTCTCTGTGAATTTCTACCGCAGAGCCAAATACAAAACTTCATCTCCCAGCATACTCTGCACGGCGAACGCGCAGTTTCCTCCCTAGGCGGCAGCTTCAAGTTGCTCTACGCTGCTGGTGACCCCTCCGGGATTCACTCTGCCGTCTACCGCCACAGACCAGGGAGAGAGAGGATGAGCACAGACAGCAGGGCGAGCGATGGCTAGACAAAGCAGCAGAATATTATAGTGAGAGTGCATGGAAACTGGTGACAGCCTGAGCCGGGAGATGCTCCCTGTCACTGACACACACTGAGACTCAGATGCTGCTGCTGTTCACTAGCAGGGGATGGGATTACCAGCTGATCACCTTTGGACAGATGGATTACCGGGATGCCAGACAGTGGAGACTGAACTATCTGGTGAGTGACTGCTGGAGGGGTCAGTGGTGTGGTGATGCTGGAGAGGTCAGTGGTGTGGTGGTGCTGCTGGAGGGGTCAGTGATGTGGTGGTGCTGCTGGAGGGGTCAGTGGTGTGGTGGTGCTGCTGGAGGGGTCAGTGGTGTGGTGGTGCTGCTGGAGGGGTCAGTGGTGTGGTGGTGCTGCTAGAGGGGTCAGTGGTGTGGTGCTGCTGGAGATGTCAGTGGTGTGGTGCTGCTGGAGGGGTCAGTGGTGTGGTGATGCTGGAGAGGTCAGTGGTGTGGTGGTGCTGCTGGAGGGGTCAGTGGTCTGGTGGTGGTGCTGGAGGAGTCAGTGGTGTGGTGGTGCTGCTGGAGGGGTCAGTGGTGTGGTGGTGCTGCTGGAGGGGTCAGTGGTGTGGTGGTGCTGCTGGAGGGGTCAGTGGTGTGGTGGTGAAGCTGGAGGGGTCAGTGGTGTGGTGGTGCTGCTGGAGGGGTCAGTGGTGTGGTGGTGCTGCTGGATGGGTCAGTGGTGTGGTGCTGCTGGAGGGGTCAGTGGTGTGGTGCTGCTGGAGGGGTCAGTGGTGTTGTGATGCTGGAGAGGTCAGTGGTGTGGTGGTGCTGCTGGAGGGGTCATTGGTCTGGTGGTGCTGCTGGAGGCGTCAGTGGTGTGGTGATCTCCACAATTCAATATATACATGCAAAACGTTTTGTTTTTTTCATGAACCAAAGTTCTCTTTTATTCTTCAAATTTTCTTCAGAAAGTTGGTGATAAGTGTGGTGATGCTGGAGGGGTCAGTGGTGTGGTGGAGCATCTGGAGGGGTCAGTGGTGTGGTGATGCTGGAGAGGTCAGTGGTGTGGTGGTGCTGCTGGAGGGGTCAGTGGTGTGGTGGTGCTGCTGGAGAGGTCAGTGGTGTGGTGATGCTGGAGGGGTCAGTGGTGTGGTGATGCTGGAGGGGTCAGTGGTGTGGTGATGTTGGAGGGGTCAGTGGTGTGGTGATGCTGGAGGGGTCAGTGGTGTGGTGATGCTGGAGGGGTCAGTGGTGTGGTGGTGCTGCTGGAAGGGTCAGTGGTGTGGTGGTGCTGCTGGAGGGGTCATTGGTCTGGTGGTGCTGCTGGAGGCGTCAGTGGTGTGGTGATCTCCACAGTTCAATATATACATGCAAAACGTTTTGTTTTTTTCATGAACCAAAGTTCTCTTTTATTCTTTAAATTTTCTTCAGAAAGTTGGTGATAAGTGTGGTGATGCTGGAGGGGTCAGTGGTGTGGTGGAGCTTCTGGAGGGGTCAGTGGTGTGGTGATGCTGGAGAGGTCAGTGGTGTGGTGATGCTGGAGGGGTCAGTGGTGTGGTGATGCTGGAGGGGTCAGTGGTGTGGTAATGCTGGAGAGGTCAGTGGTGTGGTGGTGCTGCTGGAGGGGTCAGTGGTGTGGTGGTGCTGCTGGAGAGGTCAGTGGTGTGGTGGTGCTGGAGGGGTCAGTGGTGTGGTGGTGCTGCTGGAGGGGTCAGTGGTGTGGTGGTGCTGGAGGGGTCAGTGGTGTGGTGGAGCTTCTCAATTGCGCTCGCATAATCTGGAATGATCTGCGCAGGTGAAGAACTACTGCACCTGCACAGAACACTCTAGACTACGTGAGTGCGATGGCGAGGTGGGCATCTACTTAAAGCCAATGGGAACCGGGGGTTAAGGGTGGCCACAGACGATCCAATCTTACCAAATCTATGTAGTAGAAGAGTAAACTGAGTGATTATACTTGAACAGATACTATAGGCAGGCCCTTCTATTACATAGAAATGGTAAGATTGGATGAAAAGGATTGGATGGTTAGTGGCCACCCTAAAATACAAAGCTGGATACTTACCCCAGGAGAGGGAAGGCTCTGGGTCCTAATGAGCTTGTCCTCTCGTTCAGGCGGCAGCTCCTTTATTCATTCAAATCCCCTGCTGCGCGGGACTTCAGAAGTCTTCAGGAGCCGAGTCCTCCCGAAGACAGGCGGCTCTAAACTGCGCACACACGAGTGCGCGTGAGTCGCTGCTCGCGCAGTGTAGAGAGGCCCATCTTCAAGAGCACTCGGGCTTCCAAAGGCTTTTCGAAGCCACCGTTCCAAACAAAAATGCAGCATGCAGTACCGATTAAAAATCGGAACATCAAAATCGCAATCGCATATAGTGTGCAAGAGGCCTTAGCCAAAAAGATGAGGGAGATGGCATGTAGCTGTCCAGATGCTCACCCCTCTCCCGTTCTCCTCCTTTGCCTGATAAATTAACACCGGCAACCTCTTCTGGGTCGCCGGAGCCGGCCAGCACCATGCCTACAAAAGGTAAATATCTTAGCGAGCTCCACCCTTAAATTGCCTAAACAGAAGAAAGGAACAGTGGGTATGCTGCAAATTCAAATGTCACACCAACATATAAGAATGAAAAATAAAAAATTGCGCTGCCTCACAGTCCAATATGAGTATGGAACACACAACAGTTCTTAGCCACGTAGCCACCAGAAGCGTAGTAGTTCCTCTTCAGTTGCCCTCAAAAAAACACAGAAACAAGATTCATCGCATAGACCATCACTTCAAAATTGATCCTCCACCAGCTAGGACCCGCGTGATATTTAGAGGGCACCACCTTCTCCTGTGCTCCACCACCCACAGGTATCGCCCTCACCTTTGACTGTAGCTGCCCAGACCTCACAGACAGCAATCAGCGCATAAGGTAATCACCAAATCCTGGCTTCTCACTGCTTCCGATCAACCAGATTGCTCACACCGATGCCAAGTATAAAGGAAGAGATAAAAAATATCATTGCGTAGGCTGCTAGCAGCACTTAACCACTTCCCGACCGCCGTATGTACAATTGGCAGCCGGGAAGTGCACCCCGCAAGGACCGCCGTATTGACAATTGGCGGCGGTCCTTGTAGGGGCATGGGCGGAGCGATCGCGTCATCAGTGACGCGATCCTCCGCCTCCGCCTGGCGCCGCTCACCCGCCGCAACATCCCGCCGGCCATACGGAAGCGCCGGCGGGATGTTAACCCGACGATCGCCGCATACAAAGTGTATAATACACTTTGTAATGTTTACAAAGTGTATTATACAGGCTGCCTCCTGCCCTGGTGGTCCCAATGTCCGAGGGACCACCAGGGCAGGCTGCAGCCACCCTAGTCTGCACTAGTGTTGTCCGGATCATGAACGATTCGGATCTTTGATCCGAATCTATTTTACGAGTCGATCATCCGAATCATCAAAATGAGTGATTCGGATCGCAAAAGGGGCGGGGCCAGGAGCGACACGCCCCCTCTCAGTGGGCAGCGGGGTCTTGGAAGCAGAGCTGAGATGGATCGCTCTGTTGGATGGGAGGCACCCTTGCAGGGACAGGTAGATGAGAGAGAGGGGACATGGGTGCCACTGCCAGATATGTGTAGAGCACACATACTGGCTGTAATGTGCTGCCCATTATAGGCTGTCTGTTCCGTAGTGCTGCACAGTGAACACATGGGAAGCTTTTGGCTCAGCACAGCTCAGTAACTTTGCAGACAGTGTGATTGAAAGGCAATATAATCCTCCTGCACTCAGCACTAAACAGCTGCACTTATCTTCTGGAAATGCTTTCTTTCACTGTGCGACCTTTTCTTTCAAAGTGTACAGATGAACATATAGGTGAAATACATGTAAAGCATATGATTGCAGCATGTGGGTATTACGTGCAAACATTTCTGCTCTCTGCTCGTCCCTCCTCCCTTCTCTGTCCACTCCCTGCCCTCTGTCCATCTTCTCCCCTTCTCTGTGTGTCCACTCCCCTCCTCTTCTCTGTCCACTCCCTGCCCTCTGTCCATCTTCTCCCCTTCTCTGTGTGTCCACTCCCTCCCCTTCTCCTGTCCACAGACCTGTCCTGCTGTTCATTTCACCCCCGAATGCTTCCGGTAGTAAAATGATCCGAGATTCGGATCAAAGATCCGGATCTCTTCAATGATCCGATTCGAATCATCCGGATCATTGAAAAGATCCGAACTTCCCATCTCTAGTCTGCACCAAGCACACTGATTTCCCCCCCCCCCCCCTGCCCCAGATCGCCCACAGCACCCATCAGACCCCCCCCTGCCCACCCCCCAGACCCCTGTTTGCACCCTATCACCCCCCTAATCACCCATCAATCACTCCCTGTCACTATCTGTCAACGCTATTTTTTTTTTATCCCCCCCCTGCCCCCCGCTCGATCCTGATCCCCCCCCACCCCTCAGATTCTCCCCAGACCCCCCCCCCCCATGTACTGTATGCATCTATCCCCCCTGATCACCTGTCAATCACCTGTCCATCACCTGTCAATCACCCGTCAATCACCCCCTGTCACTGCCACCCATCAATCAGCCCCTAACCTGCCCCTTGCGGGCAATCTGATCACCCCCCCACACCAATAGATCGCCCGCAGATCCGACATCAGATCACCTCCAAAATCCATTGTTTACATCTATTCTCTCCTCTAAACACCCACTAATTACCCATCAATCACCCATCAATCACCCCCTATCACCACCTGTCACTTTTACCTATCAGATCAGACCCTAATCTGCCCCTTGCGGGCACCCAATCACCCGCCCACACGCTCAGATTGCCCTCTGACCCCCCCTTATCAATTCACCAGTGCATTAATTACATCTGTTCTTCCCTGTAATAACCCACTGATCACCTGTCAATCACCTGCCAATCACCTATCACCCATCAATCACCCCCTGTCACCCCCTGTCACTGCCACCCATCAATCAGCCCCTAACCTGCCCCTTGCGGGCAATCTGATCACCCACCCACACCATTAGATCGCCCGCAAACCCGCCGTCAGATTACCTCCCAAATGTATTGTTTACATCTGTTATCTTCTCTAAACACCCACTAATTACCCATCAATCACCCCCTATCACCAACCGTCACTGTTACCTATCAGATCAGACCCTAATCTGCCCCTTGCGGGCACCCAATCACCCGCCCACACGCTCAGATTGCCCTCAGACCCCCCCCCCCCCCCCCCCTTATAAATTCGCCAGTGCATTAATTACATCTGGCCTTCCCTGTAATAACCCACTGATCACCTGTCAATCACCTGCCAATCACCTATCACCCATCAATCTCCCCCTGTCACTGCCACCCAACAATCAGCCCCTAACCTGCCCCTTGCGGGCAAACTGATCACCCACCCACACCAATAGATCGCCCGCAGATCCGACATCAGATCACCACCCAAGCGCAGTGTTTCCATCTATTCTCTCCTCTAAACACCCACCAATCACCCATCAATCACCCCCTATCACCACCTGTCACTGTTACCCATCAGATCAGACCCTAATCTGCCCCTTGCGGGCACCCAATCGCCCGCCTACACGCTCAGATTGCCCTCAGACCCCCCCTTATCAATTTGCCAGTGCAATATTTACATCTGTTCTCCCCTGTAATAACCCACTGATTACCTGTCAATCACCTATCAATCACCCATCAATCACCCCCTGTCACTGCCACCCATCAATCACCCCCTGTCACTGCCGCCCATCAATCACCCGCTGTCACTGCCACCCATCAATAAGCCCCTAACCTGCCCCTTGCGGGCAATCTGATCACCCACCCACACCAATAGATCGCCCGCAGATCCGACGTCCGATCACCTCCCAAGTGCAGTGTTTACATCTGTTCTCTACCCTAAACACCCACTAATTACCCATCAATCACCCCCTGTCACTGCTACCTATCAGATTAGACCCCTATCTGCCCCTAGGGCACTCAATCACCCGCCCACACCCTCAGAATGCCCTCAGACCCCAGCCCTGATCACCTCGCCAGTGCATTGCTTGCATCTATTCCCCCCTCTAATCACACCTTGAGACACCCATCAATCACCTCCTGTCACCCCCTAGCACACCTACCCATCAGATCAGGCCCCAATTTGCCCCGTGTGGGCTCCTGATCACTCGGCCAAACCCTCAGATCCCCCTCAGACCCCCTTCCGATCACCTCCCCAGTGCATTGATTGCATCTATTTTTCCCTCTAACCACCCCCTGAGACACCCATCAATCACCTCCTGTCACCCCCCTAGCACTCCTATCCATCAGATCAGGCCCAATACAACCTGTCATCTAAAAGGCCACCCTGCTTATGACCGGTTCCACAAAATTCGCCCCCTCATAGACCACCTGTCATCAAAATTTGCAGATGCTTATACCCCTGAACAGTCATTTTGAGACATTTGGTTTCCAGACTACTCACGGTTTTGGGCCTGTAAAATGCCAGGGCGGTATAGGAACCCCACAAGTGACCCCATTTTAGAAAAAAAGACACCCCAAGGTATTCTGTTAGGTGTATGACGAGTTCATAGAAGATTTTATTTTTTGTCAAAAGTTAGCGGAAATTGATTTTTATTGGTTTTTTTTCACAAAGTGTCATTTTTCACTAACTTGTGACAAAAAATAAAATCTTCTATAAACTCGCCATACACCTAACGGAATACCTTGGGGTGTCTTCTTTCTAAAATGGGGTCACTTGCGGGGTTCCTATACTGCCCTTGCATTTTAGGGGCCCTAAACCGCGAGGAGTAGTCTAGAAAACAAATGCCTCAAAATGACCTGTGAATAGGACGTTGGGCCCCTTAGCGCACCTAGGCTGCAAAAAAGTGTCACACATGTGGTACCGCCGTACTCAGGAAAAGTAGTATAATGTGTTTTGGGGTGTATTTTTACACATACCCATGCTGGGTGGGAGAAATTTCTATGTAAATGGACAATTGTGTGTAAAAAAATCAAACAATTGTCATTTACAGAGATATTTCTCCCACTTAGCATGGGTATGTGTAAAAATACACCCCAAAACGCATTATACTACTTCTCCTGAGTACGGCGGTACCACATGTGTGGCACTTTTTTTTACACCCTAAGTACGCTAAGGGGCCCAAAGTCCAATGAGTACCTTTAGGATTTCGCAGGTCATTTTGCGACATTTTGTTTCAAGACTACTCCTCACGGTTTAGGGCCCCTAAAATGCCAGGGCAGTATAGGAACCCCACAAATGACCCCATTCTAGAAAGAAGACACCCAAAGGTATTCCGTACGGAGTATGGTGAGTTCATAGAAGATTTTATTTTTTGTCACAAGTTAGCGGAAAATGACACTTTGTGAAAAAAAACAATTAAAATCAATTTCCGCTAACTTGTGACAAAAAAATAAAAACTTCTATGAACTCACCATACTCCTAACGGAATACCTTGGGGTGTCTTCTTTCTAAAATGGGGTCATTAGTGGGGTTCCTATACTGCCCTGGCATTTTAGGGGCCCTAAACCGTGAGGAGTAGTCTTGAAACAAAAATGACCTGTGAAATCCTAAAGGTACTCATTGGACTTTGGGCCCCTTAGTGCAGTTAGGGTGCAAAAAAGTGCCACACATGTGGTATCGCCGTACTCGGGAGAAGTAGTATAATGTGTTTTGGGGTGTATTTTTACACATACCCATGCTGGGTGGGAGAAATACTTCTGTAAATGACAATCTTTTGATTTTTTTACACACAATTGTCCATTTACAGAGGTATTTCTCCCCCCCAGCATGGGTATGTGTAAAAATACACCCCAAAACACATTGTACTACTTCTCCCGAGTATGGCGATACCACATGTGTGGCACTTTTTTGCACCCTAACTGCGCTAAAGGGCCCAAAGTCCAATGAGTACCTTTAGGATTTCACAGGTCATTTTGAGAAATTTCGTTTCAAGACTACTCCTCACGGTTTAGGGCCCCTAAAATGCCAGGGCAGTATAGGAACCCCACAAATGACCCCATTTTAGAAAGAAGACACCCCAAGGTATTTCGTTAGTAGTATGGCGAGTTCATAGAAGATTTTATTTTTTGTCACAAGTTACCGGAAATTGATTTTAATTGTGTTTTTTCACAAAGTGTCATTTTCCGCTAACTTTTGACAAAAAATAAAATCTTCTATGAACTCACCATACTCCTAACGGAATACCTTGGGGTGTCTTCTTTCTAAAATGGGGTCATTTGTGGGGTTCCTATACTGCCCTGGCATTTTAGGGGCCCTAAACCGTGAGGCGTAGTCTTGAAACGAAATTTCTCAAAATGACCTGTGAAATCCTAAAGGTACTCATTGGACTTTGGGCCCTTTAGCGCAGTTAGGGTGCAAAAAAGTGCCACACATGTGGTATTGCCGTACTCAGGAGAAGTAGTATAATGTGTTTTGTGGTGTATTTTTACACATACCCATGCTGAGTGGGAGAAAGATCTCTGTAAATGGACAATTGTGTGTAAAAAAAATTAACAAATTGTCATTTACAGAGATATTTCTCCCACCCAGCATGGGTATGTGTAAAAATACACCCCAAAACACATTATACTACTTCTCCTGAGTACGGCAATACCACATGTGTGGCACTTTTTTGCAGCCTAACTGTGCTAAGGGGTCCAAAGTCCAATGAGCCCCTTTAGGCTTTACAGGGGTGCTTACAATTTAGCACCCCCCAAAATGTCAGGACAGTAAACACACCCCACAAATGACCCCATTTTGGAAAGTAGACCCTTCAAGGTATTCAGAGAGGGGCATGGTGAGTCCGTGGCAGATTTCATTTTTTTTTTGTCGCAAGTTAGAAGAAATGGAAACTTTTTTTTTTTTTTTTTTCTCACAAAGTGTCATTTTCCGCTTACTTGTGACAAAAAATAATATCTTCTATGAACTCACTATGCCTCTCAGTGAATACTTTGGGATGTCTTCTTTCCAAAATGGGGTAATTTGGGGGGTATTTATACTATCCTGGAATTCTAGCCCCTCATGAAACATGACAGGGGGTCAGAAAAGTCATAGATGCTTGAAAATGAGAAAATTCACTTTTTGCACCATAGTTTGTAAACGCTATAACTTTTACCCAAACCAATAAATATACACTGAATGAGTTTTTTTTAATCAAAAACATGTTTGTCCACATTTTTCGCGCTGCATGTATACAGAAATTTTACTTTATTTGAAAAATGTCAGCACAGAAAGTTAAAAAAATCATTTTTTTGCCAAAATTCATGTCTTTTTTGATGAATATAATAAAAAGTAAAAATCGTAGGAGCAATCAAATAGCACCAAAAGAAAGCTTTATTAGTGACAAGAAAAGGAGCCAAAATTCATTTAGGTGGTAGGTTGTATGAGCGAGCAATAAACCGTGAAAGCTGCAGTGGTCTGAATGGAAAAAAAGTGGCCGGTCCTCAAGGGGTAGAAAGCCCTAGGTCCTCAAGTGGTTAATCTGGAGGGAGCAGACCCACCATCCAAAAAGACCACCGTGCCTATGGACTATAGGGGCCACCTCTCACACACGTGTCCCAGCACCCAACAGGACCGCGCTCACCTATGATGTATGCTGCCCCACTCACAGACAGCCACTAAGCATATTGGTGAGCCGTCCTCCGCACAGAGCCGGAGCTTAATGTAAACTTCCTCCACGTATAAGGAAAAAAGTAGCCCACTGCAACTGAGTAATCTGATATAGTGTAAAACTATTTATTAAAAACAGTAAAAAAAGAGTGCTACTCACAAGCATAAAAAAGAGTCAGGCATATCATAAAATCCTTGAGGACGTCTCCTCCATGCACTGCCAACTCCTGTCCGCTTAGCCACGCCCTACGCGTTTCGTCTTACGACTGGTAAGGGATACCAAGCAAATGCTGCAGAAGCTTGAGGGAGTGGTGTTTGTGGAGGGACGGTTCTTTATAACGGCGGACGTCTCCTCTCTATACACTATTATTCCACACACAGAAGGAATTAAGGCAGTAAAGGAAGCTTTGGAAGAGATGGGTAGTCTGAAGGGGCAGCAGATAGAATTTATATTGGAGCTCCTTGGTTATTGCCTAAGCCACAACTATTTCTGGTATGGAGGCAGTTATTACAGACAGAAGGTGGGCTGTGCGATGGGGGCAAAGTTTGCCCCCAGTTATGCAAATATTTATATGGGTAGGTGGGAAAAGTGTGTTCTGGATATGGATATAAGTAGGCCCATTATACACTGGTGGCGTTACATTGACGATCTGTTGTGGATATGGGAGGGGGTGGAAGAAGATATAGTGAAATATGTGGAGAACTTGAATAATAATAATTTGGGGATTCAGTTGGATGTCAAGTGGAGTAAAGACACGGTGGATTATTTGGACCTAACCATATACAGAGAAGGGATAGGGGTGGGGACTAAAACGTTTAAAAAAAAAACTGATCGGAATGGATACATACCAACCAATAGCTGCCACCATGATACGTGGCTGCGCAATATACCAAGGGGCCAACTTATTAGGATGAAGAGGAACTGCACCAGAGAAAGTGATTTTCTGGAGCAGAGTGAGATCCTGGTGAAAAGATTTGAGGAAAAAGGATATAAGAGGGAGGTGTTGGAGGAAGAAGTGCAAAAGATTAGACAAATGGATAGGGCAACAACCCTTATAGACAAAACCAGTGGAGGAGAAGAGAAAGATCATGGGTTCTCCATTGTTTTGGATTACAATTCTCAATACAAACAATTGGAGAAAAGCATTAAACGGCACTGGAATGTTCTGTTAGGAGATCACATATTAGCACACCACTTACCCCCCCGACCGACCTTTATATATAGGAAGGCAAAGAATCTGTAGAGTTTGGTGGTCCCGACTTTTGTGGACGGGCCTAAAAATAACAATACAACGGATCTATTAGGGCAGGTCGGTTTCTTCCCGTGTGGGACATGCAATGCGTGTTGTAAAACTAGGTCCAGGAGAAAGAATATGGTTACATCATTCACAACAGGTGAAAGTTTCAAGATTAGGGAATGTATAACCTGTAACTCCAGACATGTGGTTTATTTGGCATGGTGTCCGTGTGGGATACAGTATATAGGACGTACGACCAGAAAATTGAGGGAAAGGATGTCTGAACATATCAGAAATATAGAGAAAGGAGTAGAAGGACATAGTTTGTCAAAACACTTCAATTTGAAGCATAACCGAGACCCTGCTCTGCTTCAGTTCACGGCGCTACAGAAATTACCGATTAGGTGGCGAGGATGTCATAGAACCAGGGAAGTCTCTAAGTTAGAGACAGAATGGATATATATAAAATGAAATCTTTACACCCTATGGGGTTGAATATAGAGGTGGATATAAATTGCTTTATTGCTGATGATTGAAGGGGATGATGTTTTTGGGCACAGTATAGTGATACATTTGGTTATTATGTTGAATATGTTGTGATATAAATCATAGAAAAATTGGTTGTAATAATGTGTGAGTAGTACACAGTTGGGGCACGTTTTGTTCATGTGGGTGGGGGGGGGGCTAATTTTCCCCTTTAAAAGTCAAATATGTTCGGGGTATCAATAGTATCTATTGTCATAATTATACACATTTGGGTTTGTTATACACGGATTAAAGGGAGGGTTAATAATAATGGGGGAGTAAGGGAGGGTACCAATGGTTATTGGGAATGACACAGGAGGTATATAGGGTATTTTTGTATATGTAATGGCAAGTGAGTAAGTGCACGAACCCGTATATGCACATGGAATGGGGGGGGGGGGTGTTCTGTAGTATTTGCATATATGACTAAATTTTCATAGTACGCAACTTGTTGCCAATTTTTGGCTGCAGTAGGGTCCCTGGTCTTTCTATTGTAGGTGGACCGCAATGTATTGGTTAAACACTTCCTGATAGGAAGCGCCCGATGATGGCCATGATGATGCGGAGGCAGTGTGGTCATGTGACTCCTCCTCCGCAATCTCGCGAGAGGTGGGCATGGACGCAATGTGAGGGATGGAAAGATGTCCGCGTCAGAACGCGGAGCAGTGTGGTGTTTTGCGTTCCAGCTGAAATGACCATATTCTCGCGGGTCCTGAGTGGCGCTTGCGCAGATGGGGGGTTCTTTTCTCGCGCTGTTAATCATGGGCATCTGGGCGTGCAATACTCAAATGCTAGTAAGTTGAATATATTAAATATTGAAGGGTAGGAGGGATGTGGGGTATGACGTATGGGGAGGGTATTTAAGCACTGCTGACCAGTCCTGTCCAATAGCCCCTGATGAGTCGTAAGACGAAACGCGTAGGGCGTGGCTAAGCGGACAGGAGTTGGCAGTGCATGGAGGAGACGTCCTCAAGGATTTTATGATATGCCTGACTCTTTTTTATGCTTGTGAGTAGCACTCTTTTTTTTACTGTTCTTAATAAATAGTTTTACACTATATCAGATTATTCAGTTGCAGTGGGCTACTTTTTTCCTTATACGTGGAGGAAGTTTACATTAAGCACCAGCTCTGTGCGGAGGACGGCTCACCAATATGCTTAGTGGCTGTCTGTGAGTGGGGCAGCATACAGTGGAGGAAATAATTATTTGACCCCTCACTGATTTTGTACGTTTGTCCAATGACAAAGAAATGAAAAGTCTCAGAACAGTATCATTTCAATGGTAGGTTTATTTTAACAGTGGCAGATAGCACATCAAAAGGAAAATCGAAAAAATAACCTTAAATAAAAGATAGCAACTGATTTACATTTCATCGAGTGAAATAAGTTTTTGAATCCTCTAACAATAAAAGACTTAATACTTAGTGGAAAAACCCTTGTTTGCAAGCACAGAGGTCAAACGTTTCTTGTAATTGATGACCAAGTTTGCACACATTTTAGGAGGAATGTTGGTCCACTCCTCTTTGCAGATCATCTCTAAATCCCTAAGGTTTCGAGGCTGTCTCTGTGCAACTCTGAGCTTGAGCTCCCTCCATAGGTATTCTATTGGATTAAGGTCCGGAGACTGACTAGGCCACTACATGACCTTAATGTGCTTCTTCTTGAGCCACTCCTTTGTTGCCTTTGCTGTATGTTTTGGGTCATTGTCGTGCTGGAACACCCATCCACGACCCATTTTCAGTTTTCTGGCAGAGGGAAGGAGGTTGTCGTTCAGGATTTCACGATACATGGCTCCGTCCATTTACCCGTTAATGCGATTAAGTTGTCCTGTGCCCTTAGCAGAAAAACACCCCCAAAGCAAAATGTTTCCACCCCCGTGCTTGACGGTGGGGACGGTGTTTTGGGGGTCATAGGCAGCATTTTTCTACCTCCAAACACAGTGAGTTGAGTTAATGCCAAAGAGCTCTATTTTGGTCTCATCAGACCACAGCACCTTCTCCCAGTCACTCACAGAATCATTCAGGTGTTCATTGGCAAACTTCAGACGGGCCTGCACATGTGCCTTCTTGAGCAGGGGGACCTTGCGAGCCCTGCAGGATTTTAATCCATTGTGGTGTAATGTGTTTCCAATGGTTTTCTTGGTGACTGTGTTTCCTGCTAATTTGAGGTCATTCACTAACTCCTCCTGTGTAGTTCTAGGATGCTTTTTCACCTTTCTCAGAACCATTGACACCCCACGAGGTGAGATCTTGCGTGGAGCCCCAGAGCGAGGTAGATTGATGGTCATTTTGTGCTCCTTCCATTTTTGCAATCGCACCAACACTTGTCACCTTCTCTCCCAGCTTCTTGCTAATGGTTTTGTAGCCCATTCCAGCCTTGTGCAGGTCTACAATTTTGTTTCTGACATCCTTGGACAGCTCTTTGGTCTTTCCCATGTTGGAGAGTTTGGAGTCTGCTTGATTGATTGATTCTGTGGACAGGTGTATTTTATACAGGTGACTAGTTAAGACAGGTGTCCTTAATGAGGGTGACTAATTGAGTAGAAGTGTCTAACCACTCTGTGGGAGCTAGAACTCTTAATGGTTGGTAGGGGTTCAAAAACTTATTTCACTCAATGAAATGCAAATCAGTTGCTATCTTTTATTTAAGGTTATTTTTTCGATTTTCCTTTTGATGTGCTATCTGCCACTGTTAAAATAAACCTACCATTGAAATGATACTGTTCTGAGACTTTTCATTTCTTTGTCATTGGACAAACTTACAAAATCAGTGAGGGGTCAAATAATTATTTCCTCCACTGTACATCATAGGTGAGCGCAGTCCTGTTGGGTGCTGGGACACGTGTGTGAGAGGTGGCCCCTATAGTCCATAGGCACGGTGGTCTTTTTGGATGGTGGGTCTGCTCCCTCCAGATTAAGTGCTGCTAGCAGCCTACGCAATGATATTTTTTATCTCTTCCTTTATACTTGGCATCGGTGTGAGCAATCTGGTTGATCGGAAGCAGTGAGAAGCCAGGATTTGGTGATTACCTTATGCGCTGATTGCTGTCTGTGAGGTCTGGGCAGCTACAGTCAAAGGTGAGGGCGATACCTGTGGGTGGTGGAGCACAGGAGAAGGTGGTGCCCTCTAAATATCACGCGGGTCCTAGCTGGTGGAGGATCAATTTTGAAGTGATGGTCTATGCGATGAATCTTGTTTCTGTGTTTTTTTTTAGGGCAACTGAAGAGGAACTACTACGCTTCTGGTGGCTACGTGGCTAAGAACTGTTGTGTGTTCCATACTCATATTGGACTGTGAGGCAGCGCAATTTTTTATTTTTCAGCACCATGCCTACGCTGGACAGGCTGCGTACACCCAACAGCACTCGAACCCAACTGGGAACTCTCTGCGCATGACGTCAAGATAACATCATGCGCAGTGCACTGCTGGCCGCAATTGCGTGCTGTATGATGCGCACAGGTGGGCCAGGGTAGGCATGGTGCTGCCCATCTTCAGCGAGCCGGGGGGAACTTAGCAGGCAAATGAGGGGAATGCGGGGAGCGGTGGTTATCAGGAAAGCTCATTGTACATACCTGTCCCCCCACGTTTCTAATAAACGAGTTGGCTCCGGTATCCTTTATGGTGATTTGTTCTTGGAATTCACCCTGACAGCACGGAAAACAATACTTTACTCTGTGACTGGACACATACTTAAACTCCATGGTAACAGGTCATCGGGACAGATAGTGTCAAGACAATATATACTAAATAACGATAATATATCCCAACTAAAAAGTGTCTTTGCTACTGGTCAGGGCCGTTTCTTGCCCCGTTCAGCCGGTTCTGCTGAACGGGGCGCCGATGAGAGACAGATTGGGGGGCGCCAGGCAGAAGGAGAAGGATGTGACGTCACCAGGTGGGGTGCGTGCAGGTATGGCTTGTGCTATGGGCGCCATACCTGCCACCAGCCGCTGCCACCATTGCCTGCGCCCCCCTCTCGCAGTAATCCGATCAGTCAGTGCCGCCCCCGCCTCCTGAACATCCTCGTTATTGCAGGCAGTATCAGCGCATAAGCAGTGTCAGAAGGACGCACGCTACTCGCGCACAGTGTACTCCACATGCGGAAGGGACTAATGACGTCACTTCCGCATGTGGAGTACTCTGGGCGCGAGTAGCGTGCGTACCTTCTGTCACTGCTTATGCGCTGATACTGCCTGCAATAACGAGGATGTTCAGGCGGCGGGGGCGGCACTGACTGATTGGATTCATCAGCGGAGGACTGGTCGCCGCAGATCTGAGGTCTGTAATAACACCCAGTCAGCACCCAGCCCCCCTAGAAAGCCTGCACCCAGTTCCCCCCCCCCCCAGCAAGCCTACAGCCAGCCTGCCCCCCAGCAAGCCTGCACCCAGTCAGCACCCCCCCCCCCCAGCAAGCCTGCACCCAGTCAGCACCCACCCCCCAACAAGCCTGCACCCAGCACCCAGTCAGCACCCCCCCCCCCCCCCAGCAAGCCTGCACCCAGTCAGCACCCACCCCCCAGCAAGTCAGCACCCAGTCAGCACCCAGCCCCCCAGCAAGCCTGCACCCAGCACCCAGTCAGCACCCAGCCCCCCCAGCAAGCCTGCACCCAGTCAGCACCCAGCCCCCCCAGCAAGCCTGCACCCAGTCAGCACCCAGCCCCCCCCCAGCAAGCCTGCACCCAGTCAACACCCAGCCCCCCCAGCAAACCTGCACCCAGCCCCCCAGCAAGCCAGCACCCAGCCCCCCAGCAAGCCTGCACCCGGCCCCCCAGCAAGCCTGCACCCAGTCAGCACCCAGCCCCCCAGCAAGTCTGCACCCAGTCAGCACCCAGCCCCCCAGCAAGCCTGCACCCAGCCCCCCCCCAGCAAGCCTGCACCCAGTCAGCACCCAGCCCCCCAGCAAGCCTGCACCCAGTCAACACCCAGCCCCCCCAGCAAGCCTGCACCCAGCCCCCCAGCAAGCCAGCACCCAGTCAGCACCCAGCCCCCCAGCAAGCCTGCACCCGGCCCCCCAGCAAGCCTGCACCCGGCCCCCCAGCAAGCCTGCACCCAGTCAGCACCCAGCCCCCCAGCAAGCCTGCACCCAGTCAGTCCCCCAGCAAGCCTGCACCCTGCCCCCCCAGCAAGCCTGCACCCAGTCAGCACCCAGCCCCCCCAGCAAGCCTGCACCCAGCCCCCCAGCAAGCCTGCATCCAGCCCCCCAGCAAGCCTGCACCCAGTCAGCACCCAGCCCCCCAGCCAGCCTGCACCCAGCCACCTCCCAGCCAGCCTGCACCCAGCCGCCTCCCAGCCAGCCTGCACCCAGCCGCCTCCCAGCCAGCCTGCACCCAGCCGCCTCCCAGCCAGCCTGCACCCAGCCGCCTCCCAGCCAGCCTGCACCCAGCCGCCTCCCAGCAAGCCTGCACCCAGCCCCCCAGCAAGCCTGCAGCCAGCCCTCCCCCCCCCCAGCAAGCCTGCACTCTGCAAGCCAGCACTTTGCCCCAGCAAATCTGCACCTTGCACCCAGCCCAAGCCATCTAGCACTCAGCCCCAGCAAGCCTGTACCCTGCCCAAACCAGCCATCACCCTACTTCAGCAAGCTAGAACCCAGCATCAGCAAACCAGCACCCTTCCCAAGCCAGACAGCAACCTGCCCCAGCAAACCAGCACCCTGCTCAAGCCAGCACCCTGCCCCAGCAACCCAGCACCCTGCCTCAGCAAACCAGCAACCTGCCCAATCCAGCCATCACCCTGCCCAAGCCAGCACCCTGCGCTAGGCAGCAGTCTGCCCCCAGGCAGCACCCTACCCCAGCCTGCACTATGCCTCAGGCAGCCAGCATCCTACTCCAGGCAGCTCCCTGCCCCAGCCAGCTCCCTGCCGACAGCCCTCAGCAAGCACCCTGCGCCAAGCCCGCAATTAGGGGACAGCTATGGCTACCTAATATCATGGGGATACATCTTGCAACCTAATACTAATACTGTATATGTGCACGTGGCTACTTAATTATTTTATCGGGGGAACATGGCTAGTTAATTTGTTTATGCAGGGCAAACTTGGCTACTTAATCATTTTATCTTGACGCACCTGCCTATGTAATTTGTTTGTTGTGAGACACCTGGCTGTTTCATTATTTTATTTGGAGGTGTGTAACTACTTCACTATTTTATCTCGATGATTGTGACAACTTTATTTTTATTGTGCGGCACATGTCTACTTATTTTATCTGGAGACATGGAAGTATTTGATTATTTTATCTGGAGGCATGGAAGTATTTGATTATTTTATCTGGAGGCATGGAAGTATTTGATTATTTTATCTGGCGGCATAGAATTATTTGATTATTTTATCTGGAGGCATGGAACTTATTAATTATTTTATCTGGAAGCATGTGACTACTAGTTTATCTGGAAGCAAGTGACTATTTAGTTTTGAGGCACAAGGCTAATTAATTATAAAATCTAGCGCACCATGGCTTCTGAATCTCTGTATCCTGGGGTGGTGGTAGGTGTGGGCATTTCAGTCTTTGCCATAGGCGCCATATTACCCAGATACGCCTCTGGGTGACCCCAGCCGCCTCCGTGGTCCCCCGCCCAGAACCCCACTGATCCTGGCCCAGCGCCTTTTTCCAGAATCCAGTTCCACCTGCCATGATGGTGGACAACATCATGGTAAGTAGGCAGGCAGTCTATGGCACTGCCTCTCTCTTTCTGACGTGGCTGTTGGGGGAGGGGAAGGGGGGCGCTTTTTTTGCCCTGGGCTGGTGGTCAGAGCCCACCATGGTGTTGTTCTGACAGTGTGACTCCCTGGCTGGGGGTAGGGGGTGCTCTTTTTGCCCTGGGCTGGTGGTCAGAGTCTGACCACCATCCAGCCCAGGGCAAAAAGAGTACCCCCCCATCCCCAGCCAGGGAGTCACAGTCAGATCATGGTGGGCTCTGACCACCAACAAGCCAGCCCAGGGCAAAAAGAGTACCCCCCCATCCCCAGCCAGGGAGTCACAGTCAGACCATGGTGGGCTCTGACCACCAGCCCAGAGTCTGACCACCAACCAGCCAGCCCAGGGCAAGAAGAGTACCCCCCCATCCCCAGCCAGGGAGTCACAATCAGACCATGGTGGGCTCTGACCACCAGCCCAGGGCAAAAAGAGTACCCCCCCCTACCACCCACAGCCAGGGAGTCAAAGTCAAGGAGGAGATTACTGACAGGGCAGGAGGGATTGCAACATGTACTGGGAGGGGGGTTGTGGGGTCAGGCCAGTGGGGGGGGGGGGGGCATATTTTTGACTCTCGAACTGGGTGAAATTTAGCCTAGAAACTGCCCTGCTCCTGGTAGCTATGTCACATAAAATAGGTCTCTCCTGTTAAAAAAAAAATAAAAAAAGTGCAGTGACTATATTAATGTGGAAACTGAACAGCAGCTAGAAGGCTGATTGGATTACACTCAGTATTCTAATCAAGCACTTCTGACTGCTGTCTGCCCTGCAAATTAACCTAACCTCCTGCCCTGTCAGTAATCTCCTCCTACAATCAGCCACCTTCAGCGCATTACAACGGAAAATTGAATACTTACCTTCCGTAATTTTCCTTTCCTGGATCAAACGATGGCGGCATACCTATGGGTATTGGCTCCGCCCCCAATCCCGATAGGACAGATCATCTATAAATTTTCAGCGCCCGCCCCCTCCAGCCATTCTGGTCTAAATCAGTCCTCGAATGGACAAGAGGGAGGGATTCGTATGCCGCCATCGTTTGATCCAGGAAAGGAAAATTACGGAAGGTAAGTATTCAATTTTCCGTTTTCCTGGACCAAACATGGCGGCATACCTATGGGATATAACAAACCACACTTGAGGGAGGGAATGCTGCCAAATATACGTATTTATTTACACCGACAACACAGCTCTTCCAAACTCGACAGAAGACAAAGAGGCAGGATCAACATGATAGTGCCTCAAAAACGTATTCACAGAAGACCAACTGGCAGCTTTACAAACAGATTCTACTGACACTTTTGAGAAGCATGCCCAAGAAGCAGCCATGCCCCTGGTAGAATGCGCATGAACCTCCTTTGGGGCAGGCAGCCCCTTAACAGTATAACATTTCTGAATAATTCTGACTAGCCATGAAGCCACCGTTCGGGTAGTTACAGGAAGGCCCTTTCTTGGACCTCTGAAGTTGACAAATAAGCGATCTGAGTTTCTGAATGAAGCTGTAGTCTCTAGATAAGACTTAATAGATAGGCCAACGTCCAAAGGATGACATTCCCCCTCTGAGGTGAATGTGGGCAAGGAAAGCTCTTGGTTAATGTGGAAACCAGACGCTACTTTTGGTACAAACTGTAATACTGGCCTAACTACTACCCTATCCGGGAAGAATTCCAGAAGGTTACTCGAGCAACCTAGAGCCTGGAGGTCTGACACTCTCTTCCCAGAAGCTATAGCCGTTAGGAACACTGTTCTTAAAGTCAAATCTTCCAGAGAGATAGACTGTAGCGGAAAGAAAGGTGGGGAAGAGAGGACTTCCAGCACCATAGGCAGATCCCACTTTGGGAAAAATGGCTTTCTTGGAGGGCGTATTTTAAAGACTGCCTGCACAAACTGTACAATCAAGGGATTGTAGGCCCACTTCTGGTTTGTCAAAGCCGAGAGTGCTGATATTTGAACCTTGATAGCTGCCACACTAAGACCCTTTTCTACTCCTGACTGAAGGAAGTCCAGGATGTTCTGAACTTCAGGGAACATACTATCGAATCCGTTTTCTAATGCGAAGAAAATGAATCTTTCCCAAATGCGGTAGTAAGTTGAGTTAGTGGAAGGCTTTCTTGCTCTTAGGAGTGTCTCTACCACCTGACTGGAACATCCCATGTTTGCATATTTTTGCCTCTCAATTTCCAGGCCGCTAAACACAGGCCTTTGACTCCCGGATGAAGGAGGTTCCCCTGAAGTAGAAGGTCGTGAGTCGCTGGTAACTTCATTGGCTCCTCTATGTTAGGAACATTGCCAGAGGAAACCATGGCCTCCGCGGCCAAAAGGGCAGGATAGCAATGATCGTGCATGATTCCCTGCACAATCTCTGCAGAAATCTGGGGATCAGTGGAACTGGGGGAAAGGCATATCCTAGCAGGAAATCCCACTTCTGGACTAGACAATCCACTCCTGCTGAGGTGGGATGCTGGTAAAGTGAAAAGAACTTCCGAGCCTTGTTGTTCTGCGGGGAAGCCCATAGATCCACCTGCGGCTGACCCCACATCACGACTATCTTCCTGAAGATCTTTTCGTTCAAGGACCACTCGTGGGGACTTGCGAACCTCCTGCTCAACTGGTCCGCTAACACATTCATTTCCCCTGGAAGGTATGATGCCGTAAGATCTGACAGATTTCTCATAGCCCAATTCATTATCATAGTAGATACTTGGAGCAATGACTGACTCCTCGTCCCTCCTTGCCTCCTGATATAGGCTACTGCCGTGATGTTGTCTATCCTCAACAAGACCGATCTTCCATAGATGAGATGACGAAAAGCCTTCAAGGCCAAAAAGGCTGCCCTCAACTCCAGGAGATTTGAGGGTACACCCCTTTGCACTGTTCTCCACCTCTCCTGCACTCGGATCCCATTGCAGTGTGCACCCCAACCCTTCAAACTGGCGTCCGAGGTGATGACAATTGGAATCTCTGTCTGAATCTGACAACAGTTTCTCAAGTTCCGTTCCGTGGACCACCACAGAAGTGAGTTCTTCACAAGCAATGGGAGATGAAACTTCTGAAGCATGTTCCTCTTGTTCCAACGATGCAGAAAGAATATCTGAAACTCCCTGAGCGCCCAATGAGCCCATTTCACCATTGGGATACAAGATGAGAAAGTCCCCAACAGGCTCAAACACTCTCTGGCAGACAGGGACTGACAACTCAAGGCCCTTCGAATCTTTCCCCGAAGTGCTGTAATCTTCTGCTCGGGGAGGCACACTTGATTCTGGACTGTGCGAAACCTCGCTCCCAGGAAGACCAAGTCCTGAGACGGCACCAGCTGGCTCTTCTTGAAGTTGACTAGCCATCCTAGGTGTTGCAGTAGCTGAAGCAGCCTGAACTGGTGTTGGATCAACTGCTTCTGATCCTGGTGGAGTAGCAGAATGTCGTCCAGGTAGTGGAATATCCTCAGACCCTGGAGCCTGAGATATGCGATGACTGGTAGAAGTACCTTGGTGAATGTCCGTGGAGCGGTCGACAGACCGAATGGCAGGCACTGAAATTGATAACCTCTCCCCTCTACCGAGAATCTGAGGAACTTCTGAAAGCTGGGCTTTATGGGAATATGCAGGTAAGCATCTGCCAAGTCCACTGTTGTCATCCAGTCTCCAACACTTATCATTGGGATGATGGATTGCAGAGACTCCATCTTGAAGTGCTTCAACATTATGTGTCTGTTCAAATATTTCAGATCGAGAACTGGTCTCCAACCCCCTGATGCCTTTTCCACCAAGAACAGAGGAGAAAAGATTCCTGCCCGGCATTCTCTTTCTGAAAGTGGGATGATTGCCCCTTGATCCAGCAACGATCGTACGTAATCTTTGAGGGCAAGATCTTTCTCCCTGTGTTGCGGCACTCTTGTCGGCATAAACTTGAAGCGTGGGGGTGTTCTTTTGAATCTCCAAGAATGTCCCGTCTTCAAGGTATTCAACACCCATGAATCTTCCACGATTCCCACCCAGGACTTCCAAAAGAGGCTCAGCCTGGACCCCACTTGGCCGTCCTGAGTGGACGTCCCATCAAAAGCGCTTCTGGTTCTGCTGCGCATCAGACGAGATCTTGGACTTCATCCCCTTTCCGAAGGTGGACTGAGTCCCTTTCCAGCTTCTGTCAAACTGTCTGCCTGGCCTGTAGGATCTTGACTGTTGAAATCTACTGCCAAAACCTCTCCTAGAGGTTTGTTGCCTGGAAGATCTCTGCTTCCTGTCTTGCGGAATTAATCCCGACTTTCCTCCTGTCACTTTTGAGATGGCATTGTCCATTTCGGGGCCGAACAAATGAGCTCCATCATATGGGATTTTGCACCAATTTGACTTTGAAGACTGATCGGCCGACCAAGGCTTCAACCACAAGGCTCTCCTGGCTGTTACACTACACAGCATAGACCTGGCTGCTAGTCTGATTATGTCAATCGCAGCCTCTCCCATGAAATCTCCCGTCAGCTTTAACTCGTCCAGGGCCCTTATGATTTCCTCTTTATCTGCCCCTGAGTTCAACGCTGTCTCTATGTTGTCCACCCAGACACGAGACGCTTTAGCTAAAGAGGTTAGGGCAATAGCCGGCTTACATGCAGCTCCCGCATTCAGAAAGGCTCTCTTAATATCAGTATCAATCTTCCTTTCAGACGGATCCTTAAAGGCAATGGCATTTTCCATGGGCAGAGTCACGTGTTTAGTTAGTCTCATCACCGAAGCGTCCACCGCTGGTGCAGCGTCCAGCAGTTTGCAATCCTCTTGCCCCAGTGGATACAGTTTTGATAATCTGTTGTTCATGGAGGGCTTCTGCTCCACCTTACTCCATTCCTTAAGAATTACCTCTTTTATGACTTTCATGAATGGAAAAACCTGCGGTTGTTGGTCTAGGTGCGGGTAATATTTATCTGGTTCTGGGACTGAACCTCCCTCATCCTGCCACTCTATTGCCGACCTGATAGCTGTCAGGAAAGCAGGTACTAGAGCAAAACTAAAACCCGCTGCTGATACTTCCCCCTGCGTGAGGGCATCCTCCCCTGGCGCCTGCGGCATTGCCGCCGCCATAGGTTGTGGAGGAGTCATATTCTGAAAAGTCTCTTTCACAGCTTGCTGGATAAAGGCTAACACTTGCTGGTTATCTGTGTCTCTCTCTCTACCCAGCTCCGCAAAACAGACCTCGCAAACTCTTTTGCCTGGCATTGCCGGCTGAGTGCAAGACCAACACAAGTTCTGAACTGGTCTCTGAAAAGGTTCCAAAGGCTCAGAATCAGGGGAAATGTCCCAGTCTCTTCTGGTCCTCCTAGGGGACCTATCTCTTCCTCGATATTGCCTGCGAGGGGAAAAGCGCTCCGAAGACCGTCTCCTCCTCCTGTCACGGGAACGTCTACGAGAAGACCTGGACCTGGACCGGTGCCTTCTCCTAGATGAGTCCCTGTAGCGTCTCCTACTTCGGGACCTGGATCTATAGTCCCTTGAAGATCTCCTCTTGTCCCGAGAGCGATGACTTCTACTTCGTTCCCTTGATCGAGGACGGGACTTCTGTCTCCCCGTTGAGGAAAGACGTTCCTTAGGGACCGCCTGACCACTTCCTCCTTCCCCTGGACTGTGGAGACATAATATAATGTTCCACTGTCACATCCACCATATAATTTATAAATGGGGAATACTAGCACTCTTTTTCCCACAGGGCCTGTGCAAAGGATAAACTTTAACAACAAACACCAGGTGCATAAGGTCAGAGAAAGGCTGCATTTAGCCGCCTGTTACCTGACAGGGACCACCTCCTCCTCATGCTCAATAACCTCCATTCTCTATTTAAGAGAAAGATAGACAGAGCCATCAATAAAAACAGAGCAACCGAGCTTCAGCAATCAATAAACCTTGCAGAGCAAGGAACATTACATACCTGCCTCCAGCAGACCAGGACCGGGCACAGTAAGGAACAGCTTCCCAAGTAATTTCTGGGCTGACAGCGTGGTACCAGCGCGGAAACACGCTACCCACCGCTATCACGCCGGTAACAACGTGCATAACTCTCTGCACTTCCTGGAGGCCTGAAAAACACTCCCCCTGGCCAATCAGCGCTTGCCAGCGCGAAATCTCGCCTCTCGCGAGACTTCCAGCGCTGCATTGCGCAGGACATGATGCGGAGGGGTCCGGCGGCCATCTTGCCTGAGGGCAGCCACCACACAGTCAGAAGGTTGCCATGCACCTTGGAGTCGCCGTTCGCCCTGTTTAAGGGCTAGAGACGCTCCAACCAAGCGGGAGAGGCTGAACCCGCACAGGTAACCCATATGAGGGGAAAGAGGGAAAGCAAAAAGGACCTAAAACAAAAGGAAACAAAAAAAAAATTAGCACAACTATATAGACGAAACTGTCCATTCGAGGACAGAAAAAAGAATGGCTGGAGGGGGCGGGCGCTGAAAATTTATAGATGATCTGTCCTATCGGGATTGGGGGCGGAGCCAATACCCATAGGTATGCCGCCATGTTTGGTCCAGGAAAATAGACCCCATTCACAGCACGGAAGTGCTGCGGGATCATTAACCATTGGAGGGCAGCTCTGCAGAAGCACAGTCTGAGCTGTGCTATGTCTGTCTGATGTGCTCGTGCTGCTGTGCTGCCTTCTCTGCGGAATGAGGAAGCGATCTCCACAGACTGAGGAAGTCATGTCTGCGCATGTCTGCCATGGAGGGCAGGTTTGATGCAGCGTAATCAGACATACAGACTGCACTCATCTCTGTATACATTCAGATCAGCGCAGCAGCGTGATGTCACTACACGCAATAGGGAACCTGTAACCAGAGCGACGTTGTCTCCAGTCTGCTCTCTATAGTCTTGGAGGACTAAGCGCAGCTTGTTGACGTCATTGAGCAGCGCGCGGGATTTCAATGCTGTAATAACAGAAATGGCGGCATAGATCAGGGATAAGCTGGCTGCTTCTCTATTGTCCTGGGAGGGCAAGTGTTGCCGCCATGAAGCTGCAGTGTGAAGTGGAGATTATTAACCGCATGCTGCCCACATTCGGCATGAGGAATAGGGGGAAGGGAACTCGGGCGGTGCTGTCTGTGGGCAGGCAGGAGCAGAAGGGCGGCCACAGGGGACCCATCTACCTTATGATCTGCACCCTGAAAGACAAGAGCGGCTCCAGATACAAGGCAAGTGTCTGATCCTTATGGGTGGCTGCAGCCATGGCAACAGTGGGCGAGGGAGTAACAACTCCCTTGCATCAGTAGTTACTATGGCAATGGTGGGGGATGCAAAATTGTTTGACAGCATTCCATCACCACAAAAACAACAAATCCAGGGACACAGGCCTGTCTGTTACTTTCAGTGAGGATGAGGGGCAAAGTCTAGTGTAGAAATCTCTACTGTGAAAGCAAGCAGGACCTTGTGCATAAGCAAATCATGCATGTGGTAACATCAGCAAGAGGGGACACACCAGAGCTGTTCTTGGAACTCGTTGTTGAAATAATAACTTTTCAGAACTGTTAGAATACACTAGATGGTAATTTTAGCAGCTATGTTGCTGATTAGCTTAGCAAAGGAGACTTGAATACCGTAAAAATAATATGGCAGATGCCTTTAATGTTCCTGAAGGCAAAATCAGACAAAGTTACATACTTACCTCAGTAGAGGAAAAGACATTGAATAATTCAGAGGCATTCCCCTCAAGTTCGCCATTTTACCGATGTGGTGTTCTTCCCAGCCTTTTTTAGCCGGGTACTCCACTCGGCTAATTTTGGTGACCACCCGGCTATCATCGGCTCACCTCCTCATCCGCCTCTGATGCTGTAAGCAGAGTTGCGCAGAGAAGTGCCGAACCTGCATTCTCCCCCACCCGGCTAGTTTTTCATGCCACTCGGCTGGAATTTTTTTTAGGGAAAACACTGCTGATGGGACCTTCTAAACCAATTTGAACAAGGGCTTGTGGCCATACTTCCATCCATGAATAAGTGCGCCTGCACTACGCAGGCACAAGATGACCCATGCCTTCTCAGTAGCTTGTGTATGGGGTCCAGTTGGACTTATAAATATTTTATGATGTTTGTGTAATTAATCTGATTTTACAAGTTATCATTTTTGACACAATGATTAAAGTTTGGTGATTATTACATTACTTCCTCGCTCCCATGTGCCCCTTTTCTTATATTTCCATAGTTTTTGATATACAAAATGATTGAACAACAAATAATATTTGTAAAGCGCTTTTCTCCCATAAGACTCAAAGCGCATAAACTTGGCTCAGACCAGTATTTGGTTGATTGGTAAATTGTGGTACAGAGGAAGAATTCTATAAAGAGAACCTGTAACAATGACAAAAAAAACCCTCTAGGGGAAACTTACCTTGGCAGGGGGAAGCCTCAGGCTCCCAGTGAGGCTTCCCCGACCTCTGAAGCTGCGGGGAATCCAGCGCTGGCTCCCCCGACAAGCAGTGATATATTTACCTCTCCGCGATCCTGCGCAGGCGCACTAGCGGCTTTTCATGTGGGCTAGGCGGAAATAACAGAGCCTAATCATATCCACTCTACAGCACAGGCAGGGGACTTGCGCCTGCGCAGTAGATCGGATACAATCGGTTGCAGGATCACAGTAGATAAATATTTACCTCGCTGCATTACGGGCAGTCCCGGCGCTTGAACTGAGGGATGGAGGAGGACAGGGGAAGCCTCGTTGGGATCCAGAGGTTTCCTCCTCCTGAGGTAAGTATCCCCCAGAGGGATTTTTTTTTTCAGTTACAGATTCTCTATAAATCTGCAAATGCCAGGCTAAGCAGGTGGCTTTTCAGTCTGCATTTCAGTAGCTCCAGGGATGGGTTGTCTTTACTGGGTTCACTGTGTTACATGCACATAATGTGAACAAGTCCTAAACTGACCCTATGGAAGCCAAAAACAAAACCTGTGGCAATGGTATATGTGTTAGGACACTGGACAAAGTAAACCCATGGCAGTTGCATTTATAAAAGTTAACTACTTTCCTAGCTAAAGGGAAGCCTCTATATAGTCCGTAGGCTCCCCCTACTGTTGCTGTAAATGGACCCTTTGAGCATATCGCACAAGCTTGCTGGATAGGTTCTCGTGGCTGCGCTCCCCACCATGTACCAGCGTGGCCATACTGCACAGCTGTCTGAAGCTTTGGCCATACTCATATTGGCGCAGCATTATGCTGATGCATGAATGGTAGTAGTCCAGTATCTCAGGATTGGTTCATACGGGCGGTGTTCGGGGACATTGTTTACTAACAGGATTGGTCGGATGCCTACATTGAGATGAATGGGAGTGTACATCTCAATGCGTTTACCGTCCTTGGCCTCTGAGCAAATATCACTGTCACATAAAAATTTCTGGGGTGCTGCATGTAGCATCTTGTGGCGTTTGGCAGTTACGTAACGGAACAATGGGAACTGATGCCACAACCAGAGACGAACAACAAAATTGATGGAAGGTCTCACTTACCAAGAAAGGTTAGATAAACTGGGTTTATTTAGTCTAGAGAAAAGACGCCTTAGAGGGGATCTGATTAACATGTATAAATACATCAGAGGGCAATATAAAAGCTTGGCGGATGAGCTTTTTGTCCCTAGGCCTTCTCTAAGGACTAGAGGACATGATCTGCGCATGAAGGAAAAATGTTTTAGCCATTTATTTAGGAAAGGGATCTTTACAGTAAGAGTGATTAAGATGTGGAATGCATTGCCACAGGAAGTAGTTATGGCAAACTCTATACCTGCATTTAAAGGGGGCTTAGATGCTTTCCTTGCATTGAAAGACATCCATGTCTACAATTACTAGGTAATGCCTAATGATGTTGATCCAGGGTTTTTATGATTGCCATCTGGAGTCGGGAAGGGATTTTTTTTCCCTTTTGGGTCTAATTGGACCATGCCTTGTAAGGGTTTTTCGCCTTCCTCTGGATCAATAGGGATATGTGAGGGAGCAGGCTGGTGTTGTACTTTGTTCTCTGGCTTAGCTCGATGGACGTATGTCTTTTTTCAACCCAATGTCAGCCAATGTCTGTATTTGCGATTTGGATTAAAATAAAGACCCTTGGACTATACCAGCGAGAGTGCGGACATCTTCCTTGTGTTCCTGTCCTGCTGTTCATTATCCAGCACCTTGCACCAGGTATCAAAGGTGGAGCGGACTTTCTCTACCAAATAACTATGTAACCGTATCACGCGCAGAAGCTCTTGTGAACCGGCCTTTAGACAGTGTTGTCCTTCTATAATCACATGGGACCCAAGTACATAGCTGATCTGTTGGAGCTATGTGCCCCTCCACGCATCCTCCACTATGGTGTATTCCCAGGATCCACTTAAAAATGCTCGGGTCTTTTCCTATGCAGACCCAACTCTATGGAACTCGCTTCCACAATCAGTGCGAGAGCCCCCTTTTCTGGACAGATGACCTATGTCTCGTGAATAGCCAATTAGGCCAAATTTGCAAAGCCAGATTTGTCAGGTGTTACTTGGTTTGATGCACACATAAATTCTCTATAAAGTGTACAGCTTTAAAGGAAACCTCAAGCAAATTTGGTTGCCCCATGATATACTTCCCGGGGACTTTCTCCAGCCCCTTGAAGCCGACATGTCCCATGCAGCATCTCAGCTCGCAGCCGCCGGCCCGGGGTCCCCGCCGATACAGAGGCCGACCTCGAGGTCCTCCTTACTGAGCCTGTGTGAAGCGCCGCTGTCAATCAAGTCCACGTTGTCCACAGAACTACTGTGCCTGCGCAGTACGCTGCGGACATCGTGGACTTGACTGACAGCGGTGCAGGCACAGTACAGGAGGTTGGGCTTTGCACCCGTGTGGACCCCGGGCCGACGGCTGCGAGCGGAGATGCTGCGTGGGACATGGCTTCAAGGGGCTGGAGGAAGCCCCGGTAAGTATATCATGGGCAAGCCACATTTTAAGAAAAGGCTAAAAACCCACCTCTTTTCCCAAGCCTTTGAGACTGCATAACACAGGGTCAAAGCGCTTTAAATCCCCAGGGAAAAAAGCGCTATAAAATTATTATGTATCAGGGGTGTCAAACTCAAATACAAAATGGGCCAAAACTGTATACTAGGACATAATCGCCGGTCAACCTCAATGTGTACTGGCCACCTTCCTCCCTTTTAAAGTTCCCAGGTGGCCCCTTCCCTCCCCTATACAGTTCTCTGGTGTTTAGTGCTTTTTCCCTTCCTCCCCCACATGGCTTTCCTGATGTTCTAGGGCTTCACCTTCAATATAGCTTCCCTGGTGGTCTAGAGTGGGCCAAATATAATGCAAAGTGGGGAAACAACTTGAGCGCCAAATTTAACCATTTCAGCCCTCAGTCGTTTTTCTCCTTATGCAATTTTCACCTCCCATTCTTTCGCCAATAACTTTATCACTAATTATCACAATGAATTGATCTATATTATTTATTTATTGTATTTATAAAGCGCCAACATATTACGCAGCGCTGTATCGTTTTTTCCGCCACTAATCAGGCTTTCTTTGGGTGGTACATTTTGTTACGAATTCTTTTTTTCTAAATGCATTTTAACAGGAATATTAAGAAAAAAATGGAAAAAGTTCATTATTTTATTTCCCCATTTGTCCCGGTTATTACACCATTTAAATTATGTCCCTATCACAATGTTTGGTGCCAATATTTTATTTGGAAATAAAGGTGCATTTTTTCAGTTTTGCGTCCATCACTATTTACAAGCTTATAAATTAAAAAAACATTAGTAATACACCCTCTTCACATGCATAGTAAAAAAAATTCAGACCCTTAAGTAACTATTGATTGATTTAATTATTATTGTAATTTTTTTTCATTAAAAATGTTACTTGGGTAATTTTTGGTGTGGGAGGTAAATGGTTAATTTTAAATGTAATATGTTTCTTTAATAAAAAAAAATGTATGTAGATTTACTATTTGGCCACAGTCCAAAAAATGTTTTTCAAGTCCTGGAAGCGAACGCTCTCGCTTCCAGGAAGTATAGAGAGGACGGGAAACAGGTTTTTTTTTCTTCTTCTTCAGAAAAATCGCGGCTTCTCAAAGCCGGGGACTTAGATCAATGAATGGGAACTATGTTCTCATTCATTGGTCTCCTGGCTAACGCGGGCGCGCGCAGCAGCAGACGACAAATGGGCGTGACAGTCACGTCCATTCGGCTAAAATGGTTAATGGCTCTTGAGGGCCAGATTCGGCTCGCGGGCCGGGGTTTGACATGTATGTTCTATATGCACATACATAGCTATGCACAGATAATTCATAAGATTGAGGACTGTGTTTTAACAAGAAATCATATTAATTTATTTTCATTACAGCTTCAAGAAAACATTGAAAACTTATTTTCCAAATTTATAAACGAAGGAAAAGCAACACTGCGGCTGAGAGAGCCAGCTGTGGATATTTGTCTTAGCAAGGTATTGTATCTTTCATGTTTCTAAATGCAAATTACACACAAGAGTGAAATTCCACTTTTGTAAAGAGGAACTGTAGTGAAAATAACAATGCATTAAATTGCTTATTGTTTACCATATTCACTTATTTATTTAGTCAGTGTTTGCCCATTTTTACATTTTTCCTCTCCCTGATTTACCTTCTTAAATGTATCACTGGTGGTGACATCTTTAGTTCAGCCAGGTGATCTGTACGGAATGTTCTTTACTGAGAGATCTGTGCACAAAGGGAAACTCTGGTTGCTTGGCAGTTGGAAAAAGCCGTTATTTCCCACAATGCAACTAGGTTCACAAGTAGAAATCTGTTAGGACCTTGGTTATGACATCACACTGGGGGAGGGGTTTCACCACAATATCAGCCATTTAAACCCCGCTGATGATCTATGAGAAAAAGTAAAGATTTCTTGTGGGAAAGGGGGTATCAGCTACTGATTGTGATGAAGCTCAATCCTGGGTTAAAGTTCTTCTTCAAGGGAAAAAATTGCCACTTTGCCTGTACATACATACAGCTTATTCAAAAACAGACATCCATAGTTCAACACCAAATCGCATAGACACCAAGGGCCAGACGCAATTCTCTTCTTCTCCTGAGTTTTCTCCTAGGAGATAATTTTTCATCTTCAATTTAAAATAACTTTTTAGCGCTTTACAATGGAAAAAGTACGTGAAAAAAGTACTATCAAAAGTATTTTAAGTATTTGTTTGCTTGTTGATGGTTTTCAAAGGTATTTTATATACAAGTTGTGAAAATATCACCTAGGAGAAAACTCAGGTGAAAAAGTGAATTGCATATCACCCCAAGTCTGAAAAATATCAAATCTATTTTGAGACGTATTCCTTTAAAAACAATTAAAACTGCTGCTGGGGCAGAGCGAACGGTCACAGTATCTATAATATATAATTACCACAATCCTCATATCACAGTACCACATGCGCAGGGCAATGCTATACACAGAGCATAAAGTCCAGGAAAGTAGGTATAAAACGCTTGTTGCAATAAATAATAAAGGCTCACTGAGTCTTTCTTCCTTGCGTCCCAGGATGGCCTTACAAGAGAGATTCCGTGCCCCTCCCCCTAAGGAAACACAAACTAATTAAACATTTAAATAGCTCCACCTCTCCCCCCAACCTCAGTTTTTTTTTTTGTGTGTGTTTCCTGGTCCACCCGGGAGCACAAGCTAGTTTCTGCTACTGTTTATTTTTTTTAGCAGCATGGCCCGGTGGTTCTGGTGGGAGCCGGGTTGCCCGTCTTACCGGTGGTGAGTAAGGGTCCTGTGGATGTCGGAGGTTGCATGGCTGGCGGTGTCTTTTGATCTTGGTATTGTCTCATGCGGAGATGCATTTCCGCCTGCCGATACACAGAATTTCGGTATCTGCATAGTGAAACTCCTCTTCCTCTGCGTGGTTGCGGCGTCTGCCGCAGGTAAGCAACTGCAGGTAATGAATATACTGCGCAGTGTGGACAGAGCATTGAATAATTATGCGTGCTTGGAGGAGGTTTTTTTTTTTTAAAATAGACTGTCTATCTGCCTCTTGCTGACACTTTGTAGTGCTGAGTCTGGGAGATGGAGCAGCCCATTTCTCCTTCAGATTCTACAGCTAGGCCTGCTGATGTGCAAACCGCCCAGAGCAATGTTGTGGCATGCTGATCATTGTGTACACACTCACTCACTCACTCACTCACTCACTCGCTCACTCACTCACTTTGCTTGTTTGACTAGACTAAAACAGTTCAGGTGATCAAACCATTTATTCTGTTTGCTGGCCCTAACAAGCGTGTACACGCATCTAAATCGACCATTTCTCGATGGATCAGGGAAGCAATCACGCATATAAGCACAAAGGAGAATCGCTTCCACAAAGAATTACGGCTCATTCAACTAGACTTCTGTCCACATCATGGCTTCTCTGGATCAGATCTGTAATGCGGCAACCTAGGCATCTTTTAATACTTTCATTGGGCACTATAGAGTGGACGTTTTATCAAATCAGGATCAAACGTTTGGAAGAAGAGTGCTTCAGGCTTTGGTCCCGCCCTAGGAGTTAGGAGTTTCTCGCTTTTCTCTCTTCAGGCCATCCTGAGGGACGCAAGGAAGAAAAACCTTGTTAAACTTACCGTTAGCGGTATTTCTTTAAGTCCCTCAGGATGGCCTGGTTTTTCCCGCCCTGGATTATCTTATGACATATATATATATATATATATGTGTGTATATGTATGAGCTTCTCTCAGCCTATCACACACTGGTTAGCAGCCATGTTTTTTTGTTTGTAAACACTGCCTAAAACTGGCAATTAGAAGCCAGGATTGCAGCATGGACTAGCAGAAACAGCAAAGGGGGGCCCTGGGGAACATAATGATTAGAATGGTATACTTTTTATTGTTTATTGTATTGTCTCTTTAAATCACCTTTCTTTCCTATTCTGACATTCAGTTTGGAGTTCAGGAGATTGTCTTGACCAGGACCACACCCTTAAATGCATTGAAGCAACTGCCATGTGATTGGTGGATTAAATAATTGCATTAAAGGGGCACTATGGCGGAAAATGTAAAATGTGCGCAAACATAAACAAATAAGAAGTACCTACGTTTTTTTTTTTTCCAAAGTAAAATGAGTCATAAATTACTTTTCTCCTATGTTGCGGTCGCTTACAGTCGGTAGTAGTAATCTGACAGAAGTGACAGGTTTTGGACTGGTCCATCTCTTCATAGGGAATTCTCAGCAAGGCTTTTATTCATTATAAAGATATTCCCTAAAAAGGATTTAAAGAAAAACGCCAGTGAAAATAATGTAATAAAAAGTGCTTCATTTTACAATAATTATGTATAAATGATTTAGTCAGTGTTTGCTCATTGTAAAATATTGTAAATCCCTGATTTACATTCTGACATTTATTACATGGTGACATTTTTACTGTTGGCAGGTGATGTAGCTGCTGCATGCTTTTTTTGGCAGTTGGAAACAGCTGTAAACGGCTATTTCCCACAATGCAGCAAGGTTCACAGACAGGAAACTGCCAGGAGTACGTACTCAGACTTTCTTGTGGGAGGGTTTTCACCACAATATGTCATACAGCGCCCCTGATGGTCTGTTTGTGAAAAGGAATAGATTTCTCATGTAAAAGGGGTATCAGCTACTGATTGGGATAAAGTTCAATTCTTGGTCGGAGTTTCCCTTTAAACAATGATGCTGGCCAGCTTCCCTGCTTGCTACATAGATTTTTTAGCAGCTGGACAGAGCAACTGCCATTCACTAAGTGCTTCTGAAAATAAATAAAATCCCTGAGAATTCCTTATGAAGAGATGAACTAGTCCAGAACCTGTCACTTCTGTCAGATTTCTACTACCTACTGTAAGTGACAGCAACATAGGTGAAAAGTAATTTATGGCTCATTTTACTCTGAAAAAACATACTTCTTATTTGTATATGTTTGCACATATATTAAATTTTACAATTTTGTTTTGCCATAGTGCCCCTTTAATGAGAATTTAAACAGGTGTTCCTAATAATCCTTTTAGGTGAGTGTAGTAACAAACTATAACATGGTTCATACCAGGGCTGTGGAGTCGGAGTCGGGCAATTTTGGGTGCCTGGAGTCGGAGTCGGAAAAAAATGCACCGACTCCTAATGAATTTGTAACTGTAATTAAAATAGAAAATATGATAAAATGTTCTATTTCTCAGATAATAGTCATTAAAAATAATGTATATATACAGTATATATACAGTAATAGCTGTACTCAGTCCACAAAAATAAAATAAACCAATCAAAATTAGTTACTTGTGCTGCTTCAATAAAGCAGTCCCCGTATTTTTAAGGTCAGATATACATATCTGATTGTGACTGTATATATGATGTGTACACAGGAATCTCTTATATATACTAAATAACATCTATGCTGTAAGAATAAAGCCTGATGTGTAGCTGTGTCACTAATAGAGATAGTCAATGAGATGGAAATAATTCTGCATTGATGCTGATTTATGCAAATTTATGCACTCCCTTTGCTGATGAAATCAAATTTGATATGTTGTTAAAATTTGGTTTAGTGACTGCAAATTAAAGGGTACCTGAGACGAATGAAAAGTAAAGTTTTATACATACCTGGGGCTTCCTCCAGCCCCCTTCAGGCTAATCAGTCCCTCGCTGTCCTCCACCACCCGGATCTTCTGCTATGAGTCCTGGTAATTCAGCCAGTCAGCGCTGTCCAGCCGCATGCCGCTCCCACAGCCAGGAACACAGCACCTGCGCAATAGTGCTGCACAGGTGTAGTATGCTTCTGGCGGTGGAGTGTGTGCATGCGCACTACGCCCGACTGGCTCAAGTACCTGGACTCATAGCAGAAGATCCAGGTGGTGGAGGAGGACAACGAGGGATGGATTATCCTGAAGGCGACTGGAGGAAGCCCCAGGTATGTATAAAACTTTAATTTCATCAGTCTCAGGTTTACTTTGTTACACAGTAGTACTATACTCTACATATGCACTCCCCACAGAGCTGCAGGGAATCCACTGAGAATGCTGTGCACATTGAACACAGAGGTGTTGTCTGTTTACAATCTCCTTATTCCCCTGCAGAGTACCTGCACATCACTCTTACATGTTCCCACACTTACATTGCCTAGGGCCTGATAGATGTTCTTTGTTCCGGTTTGTACCTTTTACAAGTATTCTTACCAAGGACTACTTTTAGTCTAAAGGGAATAAATATAGTAGTCTACATATCCTTCTCACTTCAGTTGCCTTGTAAAATTCCTAGACGTTGGCAGTTAAGAGACGAATTTCACGTTACATACTTTTAATCAACAAAATTGTAATATGCAAATTAGAGGAGTCGGAGTCGAGGAGTCGGTGGAATCCTAAACTGAGGAGTCGGTGGATTTTTTGACCGACTCCACAGCCCTGGTTCATACAAGAAGACAGCGCACAGTGACTTAGTAATACAACAGGTAGCACAGTACAATAGTCACAGAATTGCAGCAGAGGAAGTAAATAAAGCAGGGAATGAAAAGGGACTGCTACAGCAGTGCCATCATTATTAAAAGAAACTGTATTGAACATACACAACACAAATCTCTTTAAATTTTCACTTCAGTCTGAAGTCACTGTACTATGTATTTGGCTTATAAGTCTGCACAAAGCAGCAACTAGAATTTAGTGTAATTGTTTACCTACTTTAATGACTACAGTATATTTATTCCATGAGTGGGGGTTGTCTTATTCCAGGTTTTGTGGCTGTGTACACTCAGCTAGTGGATGTAATCACTCCCATCCTGTTAACAGCTGATACCAATGCCAAGGCAGCTTTAGCAGTGAAGCTTATGGAGGCTCAGAGGGGATCAGTAAAAGTCGTCAGGCAATAGATCAGTGGGTGCTGCCTTTTATTTGCTTGCAGAAAATTCTCCAATCAGCACTACAAAGAAGTACGGTTTTCATGCTTAGACGAAAATTGCTTTTAGAGTGTTTGGGTTATTTATTTAGATATTTATAGCCAGCTGCAAATTGAAATGAAGCAACCATTTATAATTACATTACCTTATAAGGTGACTTGCATAACACTGAGAAACTGTATATCGTTATATTTTATATAGTGCACAGTTTCCATAGTGCTGTACATTGTACAAAACAGCCTAGTGGGGAGCATAGATACATGAGCAGTTGAACACATTGTACACAATCAGGATATCCAGCAACACAAGTACAAATTCATACTATTGATATTCAGTTTGAAACATCATCAACCCTGGTACATGTTTATTGGACAAAATACATCAGAACCAGGAAACACTACAGGGAGTTCCTTGCCCTTGCGAGCTTACAATCCAGTGCTCCCCAACCCGGTCCTCAAGGCCCACCGACAGTGCATTTTTTTTGGAAATCTACACAGGTAGTTAGTCAGCTCTGCTGAGACACTAATAACCCCACCTGTGCATGTTTGTGGTTTTCTGCAAAATGTACTGTTGGTGGGCCTTGAGGACAGGGTTGGGGAACTCTGATCTACAGGCTAGTGGAATGATGACACTAGGGGAGGAGATAAAAGGGTTAGCAAATGAAGCAGTGATTCCTTATCTGAAGAGGTGTGCTTTTTAAAGTGTACCTGAGACATGTAAAACCCATGTATTTATACTTACCTGGGGCTTCCTCCAGCCCTGTACATGCCACATAGTCTCTCCCCATCCTCCTGTGCTGCCCCGTTCTCCTGTGGTAAGTTTTGGCAAATTGGCCAGTCATGCACGCCCGGCTGTACTTGCCCCTATCGCGCTCCTGTGGCTGGGAGAGTTTTGCGCAGGTGCATCAAACTGTAGGATCAACTTGTAATAAAGTGTATATGATATAACAGCAGTTTTATGAAATTGCATTGTAGGACATACCCAGAGATTCTGTGCTGTAAATAAATCCTATAAATATCATTATATCCTATAATATCACATCTGAAAAGACAGATCACACCACTGGGTTGAAGTTATCCCATTCCTGTAATTGACAAGGTATCTGTGACAGTGGAGAGATTTTGCAGAAAGTATTTTCCGGTGAGCAGCTGCTGTTCTCATATATTCTTTAGAGTTCGCTGTAGGGAACATCATTAATGCATGACTTTAACAATATAAAAAAAAAAAACAGACATCATTAAATGCAAGTCCTACTTGCCATTCCATGACCTCTGTTTAGTAAGATTAAAAAAAATCCACTGAATCTACTACACACATCCCTCATCCAGCAGTTTGCTATCTGCTGTCTACAAGACATCTTCCTACACTATGGCTGTGTTTCCTTAGGGAAAAAGTAAGCAGCCTTTGTGGATTTTCAAAAGCCAGGCTAATATCACACACCTCTGTATTGGCTGGATAGTGTAATGGTTAAAGGGGTTCTTTATCCCTTTTTCTGACTGAAACTTGAAATAATTGCTATGGCCCTTTTAATAGGTACAAATCATTTGTTACCTCAATCGTGGTGTTAAACCCAATCTACATGATACGATTCGATTACGATTCTATTTACGATCCGATTAAATCCGACATGTCAGATCGGGATTCAATCCGATTTGCCATTGTTTTGCAATGGCAAATCGAATTGAATCCCGATCGGATGTGTTGGATTTAATCAGATCGTAAATAGAATTGTAATCGAATCGTATCGTGTAGATTGGGCTTAACAGCTGTGCTGTCTCTCTCCAGCTCCGTTATAATTATTTATCTTGAAAGACCAATATTGTGGCTGTAGGAAGAGGCAGATTAACGGCAGCTGTTCTGTTGCCTCCCTGTTATCTGCCTTTCCCTCCCCCTTCTCTGTCTCTGACACAAAAGACCTGGGTTCAAATCTTTGCTCTTCCTATTCAGTAAGCCAGCACCTATTCAGTAAAGAGTCCTTGGGCAAGACCCCCTAACACTGTTACTGCCTATACAGCGCGTCCTAGTGGTTGAAGCTCAAGTGCTTTGAGTCCGCCAGAAGAATAGCGTAATGTAAATGTTATTTGTCTCCCCCCCCCCCCCCCCCCCCCATCCCTCATTGCAACAGATAAGCCTATTTAACTTAGCTGAGTATGGATGCTTATAGCGCAGTGATTCATGTTTATTTACCTTGAGGGGTGAGCAGTCTTGTCTTGCAACTCTTTTGGAGATGAAAATGTGCAGAGGACAGCCATCTGTATGGGTGCATGCTTTCGAATTTTTCAAAAGATCACTTGTTTTATGGCCAGCAGATGTCGCTATTTACTTTTAGTGCATCGAGAGCTAGTTATGTTTAGTGCAATGCAGAAATACAGGAGCTGTCATGTCTGATCTGGAAAAGCTTGATGCCTCCTGTAATCCAGGTCCTTTGGCTACAATAGTGTAGCTTAGCTGCATTCCCCACATCAAAGCATTCAGCTATTGCCCACATTCAGGGACTGTATAACAAGTTTCACCAAGCTACATCTCTGAGACTCATTATTTATATAGCGCTGACATCTTCAGTGCTGTACAGATTATATTGTCTTGTCACTAACTGTCGCTCAGTCACTCCGCTCCTCCAATGAACTTCGCCTGACTGCCCCCCGCATCACCCAATCCCATGAACTCCTCCAAGGCTTCTCAAGATCTGCTCCAACACTATGGAACTCCCTACCCCCACCCATTAGGATTTCCCCCTCCATCACCATTTTGAAGAAGGCCCTCAAAACTCACCTTTCTACTCTGGCCTACCCCCCTCCCCCCCCCCCCCCTTTCCTTCCCTAATGCTCTAAACCAGGGGTCCCCAAACGTTTTGGGTCGAGGGCCTGTTCAACCTACTTCAGACTGCTGGGGGGTCAAAGTACACATAAAATTATGTCTTTGCGGGCCAGACAGTGAAGTATACCCAGGTGACAACCTGAAGTCCAATTGGACAGCAGTGTCACCTGATGTGGAATTTGATTGGAAACCAGCAAAATTACTGCTTTCTGGCTTCCACGTGGAAGGCTGGTGCCAGCACTGCTATTCTATATGCGGACCAACAATATTTAAAGATGTAGTTGACCGCATCTATAAGCAATACATATTGTGTGTGTGTGTGTGTGGGGGGGGTAAAAAACCCTCAGGGGGCTGCTTTCGGCCTGCGGGCCTTAGTTTGAGGACCACTGCACCAAACCCACAGCTGAACTCTGGAGTTCAGCTAAGTGGAGTAGAAGAGCCTCTCGTGAGTATGGGGGAATAGTCAAGAACACTTCCTGTGATCTGATGCAAAGGCCTCAATTCACTGAGCTTTATCAAACACTTTATCAAACGTTTGATAATTTACCTCATGGGAAAAAATCTAATTTTGAATTCACTAAGGTTTTATATTTATCAAATGTTTTAACGATAAAACGTTCAATAAATCTCTAACACCGTAGTGAATTCAAAATTAGATTTTACCCATGAGGTAAATTATCCAACGTTTGATAAAGTGTTTGATAAAGCTTAGTGAATTGAGGTCAAAGATATTGGAAACAGGCACACAGGACATGTGACCAATTGTTCAGATAATGCTAACATTTATATAGAGCTTTGCTCCTGTCAGACTCCCCACACTTGAGCTGCTGCCACTAAGGGCATGCTGAATAGGCCAAACTACAGCGTTAGGGAGTTTTGCCCAAGGACTCCTTACTGCTATCTATCCAAAGCCAGGATTCAAACCCTGGTCATTTATATGAGAGGCTTAACCCTTAACCAGCTCACTTATTCTGAGTTAATTCAAATTGGATGCAATTTGTATGCAGATCGACATTGAACCTATCAAAATCAGCTGCAACTGCATTTGATCTGTACTCTTGTCATCTGTATGCAAATTGCAACAAAATTTGCAGTAGTTGCTAAAATGTACAATCCATTGTTCATTTGTAATCCTTAGTATGATTTCATATAGTGCTGACCTTTTCCCTAGCGCTTTGGAACACAAAGCAGCTACAGATTGTGTCCGTAACTGTGCCACAGCAGGGCTCCCAAGGTAATGTCCCTGCAGTCCAGGACTGGCTGGGGAAAGAGGCTGTTGCAGATGTTCATTCTTCTAGGGTTAACCGCTTGCGGATTGTGGTGTTAAAAACCCCCTGAAGACCAGGCCATTTTTTTGTAAATTGGGCCACTGCAGCTTTAAGGCCTTGCTGCAGGGCCGCACAACTCGGCACACAATTAATTCCCCTCCCCCTTCTTTTTCTCCCCACCAACAGAGCTCTCTGTTGGTGGGGTCTGATCACTTTCCCAGTATATATATATAGAGAGAGAGAGAGAGACAGCTAGCCAATGACGGCGATCGGCTGTCATAGGCTTCAGCCTATGAGAGCCAATAGCTCCCCTGTGTCACACGACTGTCCCCAGTACAGCGCTGCCTTAGATCGCAACGCTGTACTATGTTAATAGACGGGAAGACTGAAGGCCTTCGCCTAACAAGCGAAGATGTGCGCGATCTCCTGCTAGCCCCATTGAAAGCCGTTCATGCCAATCGTCATGGAGCAGTCTTGGGGCTGCCGCTGCGTTCATGCCAATCGGCGTGGAGCGGTTGGCAAGTAGTTAAAAGACAGCTGTCGCAAGAGGAGTATGGATGGAGGCGCCATATTTAATTCCTTTTAAGTAATACCAGTTGCCTGGCTATTCTGCTGATCCTCTGCCTCTAATACTTTTAGCCATAGGCCCTGAACAAGCATTATTATTATTATTGATTTATAAAGCGCCAACAGATTCCGTACGAAGTGAGAAACGCACATGGGATACATAATGATACAGACAATGGTGTATACCAATATACAAGATAAATCATTATTGACAAAATACAAAAATGATACAAAATAAAGAATTGGTAATGACAGTGATAAAAGTAACATGATAAATAAAAAGTTTAATACTTTTCAAGACACAAAAGGGGAGAGAGCCCTGCCCTTGCAAGCATACAATCGAAAGGTTGAAGCAGATCAGGTGTTTCTGACATTGTCAGATCTGATAAGATTAGCTGCATGTTTGTTTCTGTTGTTATGCTGGGAATACACGGTACGTTTCTGTACCATGTATCGAGCCGCTGATGGCTCGATTGATAATATCCGACGAGGGCCCGAAACCCCGCCAGATCGATTCCGCGCTCAATACCGCAGGCAGAACAATAGAATAAGACGAAAAAATAAGTGCAGGCAGAGGAAAGGATGAGAAATGCCGGCACTGCTGTAAACTGCTTGTTTATTCATAACACATGGTGCAACATCGTGGATTCAATTGTATGCATATTGAGACATAACATACCGGTTTGCTGGTAAAGCTGTGCGGTGGGTGCTGGGGGATGAGTGCCCGTGGGGACGCGCCGGAATCTATCGTGCGGTACATACACGGTACAGAAACGTACAGTGTATTCACAGCATTAGGGCCAGTTCACACTTACTTTAAAAACGTATTTGTGGTGGCTGGATGGAGTAATGGGTAAGGGCTCTGCCTCTGACACAGGAAACCAGGGTTTGAATCTCGGCTCTGCCTGTTCAGTAAGCCAGCACCTATTCAGTAGGAGACCTTGGGCAAGTCTCCCTAACACTGCTACTGCCTATAGAGCGCGCGCGCCCTAGTGGCTGCTGCTCTGGCGCTTTGAGTCCGCCAGGAGAAAAGCGCGATATAAATGTTGTTTGTCTTTTGTCTATTTGTGTGATACGTAGGAAGCTGATCCTTTGTTAAAAATAGTATCCACTTCTACTTGTTACAAAACACGGATCGTATACGGATCCGTGTGCAGCAGAACGCAGAGTCCTAACTTGGCACATTTTTCCGGACCGGATTGAAAAATGTGCCCAATGAAAGCATATGAAAACTGGCACTGTCTGTTCTCACTAGGCTAGTCGCCGCGACGTCTTACTGACGTGTCCTGCCGTCCATCGCCGTCGCTCAGTCCATTCTAAAACTCCCAGTGGCCGGGGGATGTCCATCGGGCTGCAAAAGATCATTGGGAATCCTCAGCAACAGGGAGAATTCTGATTGGTTTATGTTGAACCAATGAAAATTTGCCCTGTTGCTAAGGAGAATTGGCGTGCTGCAGCCTATGGAGAGCCACGCTTCTTCTGGCCACCAGGCTGTTGAAGGGACTGAGCTGCAGTGGGACAGGTGAGCAGTGATTCTTATGGGCGGACGTGATCGACATATGTGGATGGGGTGTGGACTGGTCAAATGTGGATGCGTTTCCGTTCTGCATCTGATCAAGTGTGAACCGGCCCTTATTCAGACAGTACTGCAGGGCTGCCAGGCAACTGCTATTGTTTAAAAGGAAATAAATGTGGCCCCATTCATATTCATCTCACTTTAGTTGTCTTTTAATAAAAGGTCTTGAAATAATTCATATTATTCCTTTGACAGAACCAGGAAATGTACATGAGCCAGATAATTATCAAGATCATCTGAGGAAAATCGTTTCTAGAATAGTAAAGGTTGGGGTTTTTTTTTTTTAGGTCAGGACGGTTATTGTTTTACCTGGTTTTGTTTTTAAAGGAATACTTAAGTCAAAAAAACAAAATGATTTTTACTCGCCTGGGGCATCCCTCAGTCCCGTGAAGCTGTATGGTGCCCTCGCAGCCTCGCTCCGATCCTCCTGTCCCCGCCGGCGGCTACTTCCGGGTTCGCCGACAGCCGCCGACAGGCTGGGAACACGAGTGATTCTCCGCGTTCCCAGCCGCTATATCACCCTCTATGCTGCTATAGCGTATATGTTATACACTATAGCATCATAGAGGGTGACATAGCGGCTGGGAACGCGGAGAATCACTCGCATTCCCAGCCTGTCGGCGAACCCGGAAGTAGCCGCCGGCGGGGACAGGAGGATCGGAGCGAGGCTGCGAGGGAACCATACAGCTTCACGGGACTGAGGGATGCCCCCAGGTAAGTAGTTAAAAAAAAATAAATAAAAAAAATAAAGATTTTTACTCAAGTATTCCTTTAAGGGAGTATAGGTTGGGGTTCATCTCATATTCTGGACATATGCGCTAAGAGTTCTTATGTTCACTCCAAGCTCACAGTAATAGGGCTTCAATAAAATGGCATAGTGGTTTTTGTTTTTTTGTTTCTACCTGAATAATACCTTCTGTCACAAGAAGGCAAATTTCTGCTTTACAGAGAATTTAAATATGCATTTTAGTAAGTGGTGGTGCTGGGGTACTCCATAACTTTTTTTTTTTTTTTTTCTTTTTTTCTTTCTGTAGCTCTACATAGCATTCTTGCTTCTTTACTGAAAGGTTGTAGCTGCCTTGAGGGGTTAATTAGTTGTAATTTGTCACTTTCCAAGACTTCCTTATGCAATTTTGCTTCAGTAGCCCTGGAGCTGTTCTGCACATTTAATATGGTTGTTAAATTACAGTAACCTCGTAAAGGAGCACTGTCATGAAAACATAACATTTTAAAATACTTATGTACTCATACATACAAGAGGTAAAATGCACTGTACTTTTTTTTTTTTTTTTTTTTTTTTTTTTTTTTCTGTCTAGATGTTACTTGTAGTGGGCAGTATGAATCTGACAGCTTTGAATCTTTTACCGACAGGTTTTGGTCTAGTCCATCTAGTCATGGGAAATTCTCAGGCCGCTTTCACACTGCATATTGGCGAAGGCAGTGCAGTCCGGGGACTGCCCTGCCAAAAAACAGGCCTTCGGGGATTACCGCGTTGATATGTGGTAAATCCCTGTGACAGCAGGCCATACAGGAAGTGAGGCTCTCTAGCGCTCACTTCCTGTGGCTGAATTGATGACGTACGCGGAAGTGTATTTATTTATTGTATTTATAAAGTGCCAATATATTACGCAGCGCTGGACATTAGTTTTGGTTACAGACAATGTTTAGGGGTGATATACAGCAAAATGACAATACAGGAATGCAAGAAAACCAGATCACACAGCACAGTATGAATACAAGGTAATGCTTAGTCAGTCACTGGAGGGGAGCATGGAGATTAGGCAAGTTAGGTTCACTCAGATGCATAGCATGGGTTCACAGTAATGGAGATGCATGATCAGGTAGGACACCAAAGGAGGAGGACCCTGCCCAAAGGCTTACAATCTAAAGGCCCATACACACGTCGGATTTTAGCGAACGACCCGTCGTTTGAACGTTCCGTCGTTCAGACGTTTTCGCGTCAAATCCGACGTGTGTACAGACTATCGTTCGGGTGATAAGACTGGTTACCAGCGATCCGCCCGGCGGATCGTTGGTAACCAGTCTTATCACCCGAACGATAGTCTGTACACACGTCGGATTTGACGCGAAAACGTCCGAACGACGGAACGTTCAAACGACGGGTCGTTTGCTAAAATCCGACGTGTGTATGGGCCTTTAGAGGGAGAGGTAAGGACACAAAAGGTAGGGGACCAGAGTTCAGCTGTGGGTTTAGAGCACTTGTGAGGGGTGGTAGGCCAGAGTAAAAAACGCTGAGTTTTGAGGGCCTTCTTGAAGATTTTGAAGGAGGGGGCTGCCCTAATGGGTGGAGGTAGGGAGTTCCATAGTGTTGGAGCAGCTCTTGAGAAGTCCTGGAGGCGTGCATGGGACTGGGTGATGCGGGGGGCGGTTAGGCGAAGTTCATTGAAAGAGCGGAGTGAGCAGCTAGGTGTGTACCTCTGAGTAAGATCGGAAATGTAGGTTGGACAGGTTTTGTGGACAGATTTGTAGGTCAGACACAGTATCTTGAATCTGATTCTGGACTGGATAGGAAGCCAGTGGAGGGATTCAAGGAGGGGATCCGCTGAGGTGGAGCGATGGGAGCAATGGATAATTCTGGCTGCCGCATTCATGATGGACTGAAAAAATATGCTTGTGTGCGACGCGCAAAACTTGCGGCAGTCATGTAAAAACACGAGCGTCGCCATAGACTTGCATTACTTCCGGTTCGCCGCAGGAATCGCACAGCAACATGGGTATGCACTCACGTTAGGGTACTTCCGGTGCTGCGCACAACATGCTGTGTGGTCTACCCCATAGACTTTCATTGCCTTAGCGTTAGGCTGTGTCATAATGCCGCACCACACCAGTGTGAGAGGCCCCTCAGGGTTTCTTTTTCATTTTAAAAGCATTGTCTCAGTCCATCTGCAAAAGTAATGGCATACATGCAAGCAGGCTGGCTGACATCCTGCCAGGGGGTGCTTTGAAAGTTCCCCATTAAGAGATGGACTAGCCCAAAACATTTCAGGTAGGCAGGGAACACGCAGAGCAGAAAATGCATGCCGAAATGCACATAATGTAACTCTATGAGCCGCATAAAAAATGCAGTGATGTGCATTCTGTGCATTTTTAGGTGTGGGCAAAATAACGCTCAGCAAGTTCATTTTTTTTCTGCATGCGCTATGAGTTTAGCATGCAATTTTCATACAATGCTTCCCTATGGGAAATCAAAACTGCATGCAATCTGCATACTTTTTTTGATGTGTGTATTATTTTTTTGTTTTTGTTTTTTAAAAAAAAGGGGGAAAAATTTGAACATATTTTTTTTTTCACTTGTCCAATATAAATATTCATTAAAAATAGATAAAGGAAAAGCACATGAAAGTTAACACACAAAATGCTGAAAGCTGGCTGGGAAAACTGCAGAAACGCACACGGCAGAAATTCCAGCAGGAACAAGCGTGTTCCCTGCCTAAGGGCCCATTCACACCTGAAAGTGTCAAAACGGTTTTGCGCGGGTGATTTTTAGCGCGATAAAATCACTGTACACTTACGCGATTCAGAGCGAGCGCGATCAGCGCTTTTATAAGCACTGTATCGCAATCACTGCAGAATCGTGAGAAAATGCTGCAGGCAACACGTCTTTGGAGATTGGGGGGGATTTAGATAGATTACAGCGGCGGGGATGCGGCGGTTTAGGTAGGGCTAAAATGTTAAAGAGGATTTTGTAATAAAAAACGGATTTTTAAGAGACTTCAGTGTTTATTTAAAGGGAGCTGTCCATGCTCGGAAGCCATCAAACCTGAATGAACTAGAGATGTTTTGTAAAGAGGAATGGTCCAAAATACCTTCAACTAGAATCCAGACTCTCATTGGAACCTACAGGAAGTGTTTAGAGGCTGTTATTTCTGCAAAAAGGAGGATTTACTAAATATTGAGTTAATTGCTTTTTTGTGGTGCCCACATTTATGCACCTGCCTAATTTTATTTAAACAATTATTGCGCACTTTCTGTAAATCCAATAAACTTCATTTCACTTCTCAAATATCACTGTGTGTGTCTCCTATATGATAAATGTAACTGACATTTAATATCGTAACAACCAACAAATTATACAGGAAAATCATGACAATTTAACAAGGTTGCCCAAACTTTCGTATCCCACTGTAAAATACAACTGTGGGATATCAAGTCATTTTTAGGAGGAGGATTGATACAATTATTTTCCTCATTAGTTTATTTTCACCTCGGATGTCCTTTATTGGAGTCTTGTAAGATATCCAGGGATGCAATTTGGAAAGTGTGCTCGGATTATATAATTGGTGTGAAATTAAGCTTCTGTAGCTGTCATGATCTCATGAGCCATAACACTAAGCTCAGGGAATCTGTTTTTTAGGCTCTGTGTTGTTGTTTCAAGTGAATCTTACCCACAGTATTGACTGCAAAGTTGCAGGCACAGCCTGATTCTTTCTTAAGAGATTGCAGTCTATAGCAGTGACAGTCTGTGGAGCAGGAAGTGGCCAGTGTGTGGGCTACTGAAGTGGTACTTTTACAAGTAATTTATTTGATACCATTTCATCTACACAGATATGAACAAGGTCTGCAGCTGAGTGCCAACACAGATCTAGGGGGCTATTTGTGCCTAAAGTGTGGCTGTTACCAGTGAAAATGTAAATTATTAGTCAAAGCCACGGTTTTTATTCACTTGTAAATATTCATCCAATTCTTTACATTTTCTATGCAGTTCTGCTGACCCTGCTGAGGCCATTGTTCTCCTACTTTCCCCGCCCACTCCGTTGTACACCACGCCGTCAGACCTCCTTCCCCCACCCCAACCCTCTATGGTACACGTGTCAAACTCAAGGCCTGAGGGCGAATCCGGCCCCCTACATCATTTTATGTGGGCCCCAAGACCCTTAAATTTGCATGATTGTAAGCAGTAAAAAATAGGTGGAAATGTATCCGTGCTGTGTACTTGTGTTTGTGCCAGCGATCTTTGACATCTCAATGGAGGCAGCAGGCCTTTGCAAAAGTACAGTGAGTATGCGCATTTAACTTTTTGGCTTGTGCACATGTGTACCATTTGATCTTTTTTTTTTTTTCATTATTTTCTGGAGAAAAAATGGCAATTTAAGTGACTGTGCCCATCTACGTTCCTGATGGGGAACTGCGCTCAAAGCATGTCTGCGGAAGACAAAACATACTGACAGCTTCTCCTCCCATCAGGAGGTGATGCACGCTTGCAAAGCCACATGCCCACCCGACTCGGACACTGCCAGCCTATCAGTCTCCAGCTCCAGGATGACGTCACTCAGGTCACGCCATGTTATGTGGCGATCCTGATGAGGAACTGGAAGACCCAAAGGGCGGCTGCGTCATTGCTACACCTGCCCCCCCCCCCCCTTTCACTAGTGGCCTACCAGGGAGTTGGGCAGAATATAAACATTCCTGCACACTCACCTCATGTCCAAATGGAGTCCAGTGTGAGCAGGGGGCAGCTGCACACCCGACCTCACCTGCAGGGAAAGAGACCCTCACTGCCCAATTGCAACCCTGTGGAAAAAAACAAACCGTATCACACTTGCTAACATTTATATTACTGATGTTGCTACCTACCTTGCTAACATTTATACTACTTATGTCGCCACCTACTATATTACTGATCTACTGATGTTGCCACCTACCTTATTTAACTATCTCATTAAATCAATCAAACACAGATCGATCAGGCATGTTGTGGCCAATAGATTCCTGGTAGATTGGACCAAAAAAGATCAAAACAGGTGGAAAAAAAATTATACATGTCTGACCAGTTTAGTAAAACAGGCCCTGTGTATAACGGTAATGTGTGAATTCTAATACTGGGAGAAAAAAATTACATATTCTGAGTAAAAAAAAGAACACCTTATGATTTGCTGTTTCATAACTTATAATATATATATTTTTTTTCATATTTTAGGCAGAGGTCTGTAATCTGAAGAACTTTCTTTCCGCTGTGAGCTTGGCACACAAAGGCAATGATGCAAATCCTGTGCCACTATCACGTCTGACTCCAGCCAAGAGTTCAGAAATAGAAAAACCCAGAGCCAGACTGATAATCACCAACAAGAAAGACTATCCCATCACAAAGAGCTTCCCCTATTCCCTGGAGCACCTGCAGGTCTCCTTCTGCAAGCTGGCTCGGGTGGACATGCGAATGCTGTGCCTGAAGAGGCTGCAGAAACTGGATCTCAGCAACAACCATATTAAGAAATTACCAAAGACGATTGGCGACCTTGTATGTCTCCAGGAACTGACTCTGAACAACAATCTCTTAGAGACTTTCGTGGTGGAGCTGTGTAATTCTACCCTCAGGAATTCGCTGAAGTCTTTGGATCTCAGTGAGAATAAATTAAAAGCCCTTCCTATTCAGTTTTGCAACCTCCGAGAACTTGTAAACGTGAAAGTCGATGGCAACGAGATTATTCGACTACCTTTCAATATTGGCCATCTCTCGAAGCTGCGCTTTTTCTCAGCCACTAGGAATAAGATCCCCCATCTTCCCAACAGCTTCAGATTATTAGTGCTTGAGAAATTGGACTTGTTTGGCAATCCATTTGTACAGGCAAGTCCAATGGTTCCTGATATTCAACTGAAGATCCCTCTAAGCTTACTGGAAACGGCTTCAAGGGCAGCTATAAGTTACAGGTAGGTTAATTTACTTGTAGAAATGGCTATCCCAGAATTTATATATACTACGTCACCCCCAAAAAAGTAATTTAAAAAAATTCTGGAATGTTATTTACTTGGTAGAAGGTGATATAAGCGCTGAACTATGTAGACAGCTGCCAGAGGCTCCCACTCCACAATTGGTTAACTTTTTGAGTCCCAGAGGTTTATACCCCTCCTAGTGACCAGGCCATTTTTTGCAATCCAGCACTTCACAACTTTAACGGTTTATTGGTTGGTCATACAACTTGGCACCCTTTCTTCTCACAAATCGAGCTTTCTTTTGGTGGTATTTGAGAACATAGACCCCGCGCAGACGGTGACCAGCTATGCCACTCTGCTGCTGTAATCAGTCAAGATACAGAAAAAATAGATTGCAATTTTTTAAAAAATGGGCATAACCTAAAGGCCTGTACACACGCCTGACTAAAGCGGCCGATCACGACCTCCTCCGCTGATACTCAGAATACTTTATTTCGCATAGCATGAATTGCCGTGTGTGCATCGGTTGCCGACCCCCAACGCACGAACAAACCGCTTGGCAGATCAAGTCACCCCTGCGATGGTGTATCGTATTGTCCGCACCGCTTCCCCACCCGCTGCGTGACACCTGCCCCGCTCCATCGTCCCTCCATAACCCCCCCCCCCCTCCCCTCCGCATAGCAACAGAACATGTCATAGCTGACACGCGTCTGTACAGGCCGTCAGTGATGTTGTGCTAGGGAATCTGATCTCAATCCTCAACGGGCGACATGCACCTTAATGGGTAGATCAGTTTTGTTTTTATTAAATTGGAGAACAGAAACAAAAATGTATTTATTTTTTTGTAGGTTGCCCCTTCTTTATAAATGGGCCCAGAACACTCACGTATGTTTAGCAGACATTAGTTTGCTTTACTCTATTGTCTGGGAGCAGTGTGTAAATATTACGCATGTTATGTTTCAACCTTTTGATTTTTGTTTAGTAACTGCCTAGACTACATTCCAAGCTTTTCTTTCACCAACCCTCTTACAAGGCTATAGTTCTGTGGTATTTTTCTAGGGAAACAAACCACAACAAACAAACTGTTCTCTATTGTCTGGTTTTCCCAATAGTTTAAATACATTCATCTGTAGCAGAGCTGCTAATGTGTTTAGTGAGACCTATGCAGGACAACATACACATTCATTCTTAGGGCTAGTTCACAGTGCTCAGTTGCATTGCAGAATAATTTTGCAAGGCCCCTTATTGCCCATACAATCCTATGGGCTTGTTCACGGTGCTGCGTTGTAACTGATCACGTTATTCTAACTCTCTACATGCACGCTTTGTATTAAAAGTCTGTGGGGGACATTTATCAAGAGTGTCTGAGAAAAAAAATATTAGTAGGTTTTTAGAAATCTGTGCAGTATTGTCTCAGACATCTCTAAAATAGTGCAGATTCCTTCTTAGACTGTTAGGAATGGGAGGATTTAGGAAGGTTTCTCAGGCAGTGCAGTGTGTGAGGAAAATTGCTGTTGCGGAGGTTACCAATACATCTGCTGTATTGCATCAATGCCCAGCACTGGAACGGTTAAGCACAGAAAAGGTTCACAGGACGCCTGGCAGCAGGGAGGAGCAGTACTTCAGAAATCGTGCCTAGCCTGCACTGCTAGTACTATCAGCTATTAAGCACTTCTTAATTTGCAGTTTTCTTAACCGTAGTGCAGTTCTAGAAATCCACGCTAAACTGCTGCTGTTACGTAGGATTTGAGAAGTTTCTTATTATCATGCAGAACCGTTCCTCTGCTGGTTAGAACAGTTTAAAGAGTAACTGTCAGGCTGCAGAAGCTAATTTAAACCTCTATTCTCCTGTGTTAAACAGTTTAGAAGGAAGCCCAAAAGCAATTAGTGAAGATAAAAATCTCAGTTACCTTTGATGTGTGCTTATCAGCAAGGCTGTTATTCTTAAGAAGACGCAAGCCGCATACCATATTGCAAAGCATTCTGGGGCTCTCCCCTCGGCTGCTAATGAGACGTTACAGCAGCTTGTAATCGCGTAGCACTGATAAATCTCGGGCAGAGTACACTGCAGGAGTCAGCTATTGTTCCTAGCCACATGGCTCATTAATATTCACTGCACACTGTGTTGTTCAAGTACAAGCTTATCTGTGATCAGGAAGCAGGCAGGACATGACGACACATTTGACAGAAAAACATGGAGCCTGCCATGAGCTGTCAGGAGCATCTATCTCTGCATATACTATATACAAATTCTGTGAAATCCAAACGTGGACAGTGAAATGCATATGTAATGTAAGTACAGCCAATCTTTAGCTACTGATATATGTGTTTATTTTCTCTGAGACCTTATACCTAACAGCTCCTCTTTAAAGGGGTTCTTTCGCGAAAAAAGTAGGCAGTTAAAAAATGTGACAAATGACAGGTTTTGGGCCAGTCCATCTTTTTGAGGGGGATTCTTAGGGTTTTCTTTGTTTTCAACAGCATTTCCTGAACAACAGTTTAACTGCCAAAATAGCAAGATACCATCCGGCCTCCCTAATCACTTGCACACTATTATGTCAGTTAAATTTTGCAACTGTTGTTCAGGAAATGCTGTTGAAAACAAAGCCCTGAGAATCCCCCTTAAAAAGATGGACTGGCCCAAAACCTGTCATCTGTCACATTTTTTAACTGCCTACTTTTTTCGCGAAAGAACCCCTTTAAGAAGAAAAAACTGTTGGTAATGCTTTGATAAATCTGGCCCTTTGTCCAGTCTTCATTGCAGATCACAGTTATAATGTGTACATTATGCAACTGACCACTGTGAACCCAACTAACTGTACAGAGAAAATTATAATATGAGAAAATTCCACTTCTGGAAAAATGCTGTTCAGCTTTTTTACAGTGCAAGGGTTAAAGAATACATTTTACTTGCTTTCTTTTTTTTTATGTGCATATAAAATGTAGGTATTGTGTGATAATCATACCAGAGATTGGCAGGACTGTCAATTCACTGCCAACCATTGAATTAGTGCAGGTGTGCTCCTGCTCTGTGCAACTAATTCCCTTATGCAGAAGGAGGAGTTTATAGACAGTGGCCGATATGCAGGTTTTCTACTAGGTGATGTTTTCAAACTTGTCAATAAAAAGCCCTTTAAACCACCAGCAATCAAGAAAATACTCAAAATAATTTGGTGTATTTTTTTTTACCTACTTTTTGGTACTTTCAATTCAAAAATGCTGAAATGTTATTTTAAATGGATGAAGAAAATGTATCTCTTAGGAAAAAACTCAGGAGAAAAAGTTAATTGCATATGTGTCCATCTGTACTTTCCAAACCTGTCCTCAAAGCTCACTAACAGTGCATGTTTTGTGGAAATCCACAGAGCTAGATAATCACCTCTGTTAAGATACTAATCACCCCACTTGTGAATGTTTATGGTTGTTTTCAAAATCTGCACTTTTCATGGGCTACACTTCAGTACTGTGGGGAGGGTTGAAAACCAGTTATGGTCTAGAGACCTCTGGTTAAAACAATGGGGCTCACCAACATCATGCTGCATGTTGTCTTGTACTTAAGTCCATTTACTTACCTGGGGCTTCTTCCAGCCCCCTGACGTCTTCCTTGTCCCTTGCCATCATCTTCTCCATTCCTCTGGTGTCGCCCACCCCAGCCTTGCGCCTCCTCCAACGCGCTTGCCAGGAGCACTCTGCGCTTGCGCAATAAACAAAAAGTGGCCAACCACTGTAGTGGTTACATGTTTTACCTAGCAGATGTTCAGGACCAGTAGCCGAATTGGGGGACTTGAAATTCCTCTATTGCCAGAAGTGGCTAATTGGGGATCTTTGTTCTGAAAGTTCCACCAACACTCATCAGTTTTTATAATGTACTTTTGTTGTTCTTCTATTTGCAGAATTCCATACGGACCACACATCATTCCCAAACACCTCTGCCAAGATCTGTCAGTGGCCAAAACGTGTGACTGTGGAGCCCCATGCCTGAGTTCCTTCATTCAGTCCATTGTATTAATGAACCTACATAAGGTGTCTCAGACTGTGGTACTGGTCGATTCCATGGGGGGCACAGAAGCCCCCATTGTCTGTTACTTCTGCTCCCTCACCTGTTATTCTCTCTTTCTGGATAAATACCTACAGAGCAACAGGATGTAAACCGAGGTCCAGCTTTTTTCAGGAACAGACCATTCCATAATGACCTGCTGGCCACAGACCACATGTGTTGAATCTTAGTACATGTGCACACAACTTATTTCCTGCTGCAGAACTGAAAACTGTGGGATCCAGGGTGCACCTGTTTATATCTGCTGTGCTTTCTTTTTGGCAGCCACCACCACCTCTCAAATAATATTGGTTTGCCTCATACATTAGTGATTGATTGGTAATGTACTAGTGTACTTTTATTTAACTGTGCTGAACTTTTTCAGGATGCGCAGGCTCTAGCCCCGTAAAGCAGTCCTGAAGACTCAGGGGAAGGGGGGCAGGGGGGGATTGAGTTGCACTTACCTGGGGCTTCTGCCAACCACTCTGTGCCCAACGTTCCCAAAGGATCCTCCAGTCCCCCCGGCACAGCCTGCTGACTCACAAAGTGAAACGGAGCGGCGGTGAGGAACCAGGGGATAGTTTTTACCACGGCGTGTGCACAGGACGTCTTCAGGTGGCCCGGTAGAAGCCCCCGGGATGTTTTTTTTTTTTTTTTTTGGGGGGGGGGGGGGGGGGTTCTTTCTTAAACATTACAGGTTTCCTTTAAGAACTGGAGCTCTTTTTTTCACTTTTCCATAGTGATAACTGTGATTGGCTCACAGCAATCACTGGGTCAGGAGGCAATGAAAGTGGTTTCTGACTGGCGCATGGAGCTCAGCTTTTATTTTTAGACATTTATGCCCTAGCAGAGATAAGCAGCTCCAAACAGGGTGTAGATTTCTTTTAGCTGCATTTGGAAAAATGTTAAAATGAGACCCTGGTCAATAAACTACTCCCCCCCCCCCCCCCTTTTTTTTTGAATGGAACCCGAGCTGCGAGGGGATATGGGGGATGACATATCATCTCCTTTTAAACAATGCAAGTTCAGCGCTGAATCATATACGTCCACCACCGGAAACACCAAAAAACAGATGCGCTTACCGGATGATTACAGACCTTAACTACAGGGTCTGCAATAAAGCCTTATGAGGTCAGCAGCAGGTGTCTTCACAGCTGGCCTCCTCTCCAGGTACAACAGAATGATTCAAATGCAGTATTTCACCGTATTTGGGCATGCAAAAAAACAATACACATCTAAGCGTATCTATTGCAATTTTAATAGAGATCCATAAAAGCAACATGTAAAAACTTTAAAAAGATCACTCACATCTGGGCCCTTATCACAGGGACCCACGAACAACAGCACATATGTCATAAGATGCCGTCCAGCCACACGTCCGCCTCACCCGACCGGTTTCACTGTCAAAGTTTCATGAAACTTTGACAGTGAAACCGGTCGGGTGAGGCAGACGTGTGGCTGGACGGCGTCTTATGACATATGTGCTGTTCATCATGGGTCCCTGTGATAAGGGCCCAGATATGAGTGATCTTTTTAAAGTTTTTACATGTTGCTTTTATGGATCTCTATTAAAATTGCAATAGATACGCTTAGATGTGTATTGTTTTTTTGCATGCCCAAATACGGTGAAATACTGCATTTGAATCATTCTGTTGTACCTGGAGAGGAGGCCAGCTGTGAAGACACCTGCTGCTGACCTCATAAGGCTTTATTGCAGACCCTGTAGTTAAGGTCTGTAATCATCTGGTAAGCGCATCTGTTTTTTGGTGTTTCCGGTGGTGGACGTATATGATTCAGCGCTGAAGTGTTTTATTCTATTATTGATCAAGATGCTGTACTGAAGTGTTGGACTTTGGCTGCTATATATATACTTTGCTCCATCTGATTTAATGGTTTTTGGTTGCGCTGATATTCATTTGATTATATTGTAAACAATGCAAGTTGCCTGGCTGTTCCCCTGATCCTGTCTCTCAGTCTAAAGCCTGGTACACACCATGCAATTTCCTGTCAGATAGATGGGACGAATAGATAATTTCCGACAGGTCCGATCTGATTTTCGATCCTTTTTTTTTTTTTTTTTTTTTTTTTATCGATTTTGCTGAGAAGTGATCAGAAAATCAATCAGAAAAACTTTCTGATCGGATCTGTTGGAAATGATCTACCGACGCATCTGTCTGATGGGAAATTGCATGGTGTGTACCAGGTATAATCTAATACTTTTTGCCATAGACCCTGAACAAGCATGCAGCAGATCAGGTTCTCAGACTTGTCTGACTGACTGGATTAGCTGTATGCTTGTTTCAGGGTTGTGATTCCGACACTACTGACGTCAAAAGATCAACAGGGCTGCCGGGCAACTGGTATTTTCTTAAAGTAAATAAATATGGCAGCCTCCATATCACTCTCACCTTGGGTACCCTTTAAGATGCATGCTATCTGCTGTAGGTCCAGTAGCAGTAACTCTGTGCTTAGACTGAAGGTAAACTAGCTGCAGCGTGTCCCGATTTGATGCTTTGAAATTATTCCCACTTCTACAGGTAGGAATTCATTCTCTGTACTCATTATCCTGCATCTGCAGATGTTAGCAGCACTTCACCAAACAGTATGGGAATACTGATTACTCCTTTTTGATATGCAAACAGTGGCAGTGACAAAGAAAAACTGTACAATAATGTGTCTTGTGTGCTGTTTTCACATTAAATCGGTCACAATCAATCCCTGCATAACCAGGAACGTAGCTCACAATGCGATAGTATAGTGATCAATCAGGATGAGCCATTCAAGCAATGGCTTTTAATAACAAAAACTTTTTTTTAATCGTAAATAATGATTCATCCCAGCAGCACCTGTCAGCACTGGTTCCGCACAGTGTGTGTGGCTGGATAGTGTCAGAGGCTCTGCCTCTGACACAGAAGACCTGGGTTCAATTCACTGCTCTGCCTGTTCAGTAAGCCAGCACCTATTCAGCAGGAGACCTTGGGCAAGTCTCCCTAACACTGCTACTGCCTACAGAGCGCATCCTAGTGGCTACAGCTCTGGCGCTTCAAGTCCTCCAAGAGAAAAGGGCAATATAAATGTTCTGTGTCTGTGAGTATTTGCTATTGGGATGTATCAAGATTTGCATTTAATAAAGTTTTTTTAACTAAGGTCTATTTGATCAGCTCGTCTTGAGTGATCTCTATGCTAATGACAGTGACAAGCTTGTATTTCTATTAACAAAATTACAGTTGGTAAGGCATGTACAGTGCATTGCTGATTAGGACATGCATTGTTATAAGAACACAAACACTTTAAAGATGCTTTACATCCACAACTTTGTTGCAATATAACAAATAACAGTACTTGCTAGAATATTATAGCGCAACTAGACCCCCAATTGCTTGGATTAGAGGTGGCAAGCGGGAGGAGGATCAGGAAACAGAGGGTGGCATGCAGCAGAAGGGATTAGTGTGTAGAAGGTAAATGCAGTAGAAGGTATCGGGGAACACAGACTAGCATGCAGCAGATGGGATTGGGGATAGAGGGTGGTATGCAGCAGAAGAGATCTGCAGACAGTGTGGCATGCAGTAGAACTGATCATGGAACACGGTAACATGCAGCATGAGATCAGTGAACAGAAGTTGCTGGTACACAGCAGGTGTAATGCAGACATGAGATAAGCAGACAGAGGGTGGCATGCAGCAGAAGTGATCAGGATACACTGTAGCATGCAGCAGATGGGATTGGGGAACAGAGGGTGGCATGCAGCAGAAGAGATCAGCAGGCAAAGATTGACATGCAGATGGAGGGATCAGTGAACATATGGTGGCACACAACTAAAGGGATTGTGAGCAGCTGAGGGGAATGGCACAAGCCAATCTTGGAGTTGGGGAAAAAAGTTTTTGCTTTCATTTATACAGGTCAGGAACACCTAGTCATGTATCAAGGAACACTCCCAGCTAGAAACACTGCATTTATTGCCAGCCAACCAAACAGCGGCTGCTGCTGCCCTGTGTTACATCCTCCTAAGGCAAAATTAATAATGCAGTAAATATGGTTTGTTAATGTAGGTCGGCATTTTAATCAGAAGTAAAAACCTTATGATATAATTGTACGTGTAGTACGGATAATTAATAGAACATCAGTAGCAAAGAAAAAAGTATTTTATTTTCAGTTGTATAGCTTTTTTTATATGACCTTGCATCATTCTTTCATATTTGCAATTGCAAACCACACACTGTATTTTAAACTATGAAACAGAACTAATGAGCCTTTGAACTCCCCCTGCAGTAAAACCTTATTTGAAGCTGCCTCTCACTGTTTCTTTTGATGTATAAGTGCTTCAGAAGAAAGACTGTCTCTGACCCAGAATGGATCGGTGAGCTTAGAGAAGCTTTTTTTGCATAGATAACTGTAAGTTTCTTAACTCTTGAACTGGAAACAATATGAGACTCATATCTGTGCTAGTAATGCTCTATTTTTTAGCTGTACTACCCATACAAATCCATTATTTCATAAGTTTATTTTTTACTCCAGATTCCCTTTAAAGAGACACTGAAGCGCAAAACAAAATGATATAATGAATTGATTGTGTAGTATATATAATTACTAGAACATTAGTATCAAAGAAAATATTCTCATATTTTTATGAGTTTTTTTATAACCTTGCATTATTCTCTAATATTTGCCTTTTACACACTACTCGGCATTCCAAATGATTTTACAGAGCAGGCCAGTGAACTATTGAACTGTTCACTGCAGAGAAAAAGATGCAATGACTGACAGTTGAGATAACAAGCTTCAGAAGACAGAGCTCTCTGCGACTTTGAAAGTCGTGTAGCTCAATGGCTCTTCTGCATAGATAACTGGAGTTTCTTAACTCTTCCTGTACTGGAAATAATATTCGACTCATATCTCTGCTCCTAATGTTTTATTTCCTAGCTGTACTACACATACAAATCATATCTTTTATTTTTTTCGCTTCAATGTCTCTTTAACCACTTGCCGACCGCACACTCATAACGCGTCGGCAAAGTGGTAGCTGCAGGACCACCGGCTGCAGGCTAATTAATCAGGAAACAGCCGCTCGCGCAAGCGGCTGCTTCCTGTCAATTCACGGCGGGGGCTCCGTGAATAGCCTGCGGGCCGCCGATCGCGGCTCGCAGGCTAAATGTAAACGCAAGCGGAAATAATCCGCTTTGTTTACATTTGTACAACGCTGCTAACAGTAGGAGCGTTGTACCAGATCAGCGATCCCCGGCCAATCAGCGGCCGGGGATCGCTGTCACATGACAGGCAGGAGCCTGTTAGAGGCTGCACAGGACAGATCCGTTCCTGTGCAGCCTCCGATCTCCGGGGCAGGGAGGGAGGAGAGGGAGAGTGGGAATCCTGCGGTGGAGGGGGCTTTGAGGTGCCCCCTGCCAGCCACACGCAGGCAGAAGCGATCAGACATCCCCCTAGTGGGGAAAAAAGGGGGGTGATCTGGTCGCTCTGCCTAATGTTTGATCTGTGCTGGGGGCTGTAGAGCCCACCCAGCACAGATCTCAGTAATCAGCACTGGTCCTTAAGGGGGGGGGGGGGGGGGTAAAGGCTGGGTCCTCAAGTGGTTAAAGGGAACCTTAACTGGTGGGGAAAAAAATTCACTTACCTGGGGGCTTTCGGACGCGCTTTACGCCTCTTTACGATGGGGAAGAAGAGGACGCTTTGCCCGAGGACGACTGGCAGTCGTCCGAAAACGAAACTTAGCCACGGAGGGAGACCGGAGGGCACCGAAGGACCGGTGCGGGCACAGGATGGCTGCAGGAGGCTCGGGAAAGCCCCCAGGTAAGTGAATTTTTTTTCCCCACCAGTTAAGGTTCCCTTTAAAGAGAGTCTGAAGCCAAAATAATTTGCTTTTTGTTATTGCTTACTTAAGTTAAGCAGTAAGATCAAAGTTGATTCGCCGCAACAGCGCGGCAGAACGATGTATTTATTCCCAGAAATCCCGGGGGAAACATTTTCCCTTTGCTTCCTGGAGGAGGCAGAGCTTTGTGCAGTAACTCTGCCTCTGCTCCAGTCAGTCTCCGCCAATCTCCACCCTCCTCGTCCCCTTCAGTCTTCTTTCTCTGAGAGGGGCGCGGAGAGGCAGAGATTGACTGGACTGGAGGCACAGCTACAGTGCAAAGCTCTGCCTCCCCGGGCAGCAAAATCCACGACCTGGAAAGTCATGGAATTTTGCCCTGGGGATTTTGGGGGGATAAATACCCTGTTTTGCCGCGTTGTTGCAATGATTCAGCTTTGATATTACTGCTTAACATAAGTGAGCAATAAAAAAAAGCTAATTATTTTGGCTTCAGACTCTTTAAGGGCTCTTTCACAGTGCGACGTTAAAGTCGCACGTTATTAAATTAACGTAGAGCAATGTAAAGTCTAAGCGACATTCACAGTGCACACGTGTGAGTGTGTAATGTGTAGCGTTATTAAAAAGTGCTGCATACTGTGCGTTTAGCAATGAATCTGCTGCGTTACTTGAGTTGCACATGCTCAGTAATTTTTTTTCCCTTTTTGTAAATGTTCTGCATGCGCCGTTTTCGTTCCATAGTAAATACATTTTCTAACGTGCGACTTTAACGTCGCTCTGTGAAAGTGCGTAAGGGTTAGGGCCACGTTGTGCAACCGTAACGTCGCATCAAATGCAACGTCCTACTGTGTAGCCTTAGTGTACCTTGCTGAAGTCAGGTGCCAGTTGAGATTTTATTATTTTGCTGAGCTACAATCGATGCAGAGCATAATGGACTCTCCATATCTCCTAAATATTGATCTTCATTAAGGGTAGCAAATGTAGTGGTGGTTTTGTTCTGCAGCCAGTATGGTACATCACTAGGTAAATGACTGATACTGATTGTTTAGCTGGATATCTTACCCTGGTATCTGGCACCGGCAGGGATTGTCTGATGCCGCATACATGTGCTTGCTCAAGTGACCAGATAAAAGCATAATCTAATTACCGAACTCCAGTGCACCATCTTCTAGCCTTCCTGTAGCTCCTAGCAGCTTTCCGGCATCCTCCATGTACGGCTCCCTGCGTCGGGTGATGCAACACGCCAAGAGCCGTGCAAGGATGTGGGAAAGCCGCTAGAAGCTACAGGGTGGCTGGAAGATGCCATCCAGAGGCTCTGTAATATTTACACACACACCCCTCCCCCCCCCAACCATTATCCTTTCAGGCATGCCGGTTTGTTGAGACTTACAATTGCCTGAGTTCCAAATAGCGAGTACTGCTGTACTATGACAAATTTCAGTATGAATGTGATGGAATATGTACTGATTGTGTGCTGCTCCTGTTTGCTACCTCCCACCATCCCACCATTTTTTTCTAAAGAGAGAACAGCCTTTCCTGACCAATGTTCAGTCGTTAGAACCTTAGTGTTGGATTCAGTGCTTCCATTGATAAATTCATTGTATTCAGTCTGATGTTTAAAGCACACCTGACCCGAAATAAAGCTACCTAAGGTGGGCAATCAGGTATGTCCATGTTCTATCCACATACCTCGTGTATGTAATCCGTTCCTTTCTTTTCCTATCTTTGTTCCTTTTGGTCTTCATAATCTGTCCTTGAAAAATTTGACTTTTGACAAAATATAAGTTTTCATACAGGAAGAGGCGGGCTTACTTTGATGATCCCTCCTATCATTCTCCTGTTTCCTTCTCTTAAGGGAAGTGAATGGGGGGGGGGGGGAGAGACACATCACAACAGGCCTGCCTCTTCCTGACTAAAAATTAGACTTTTGCCACAAATCAAATTTTCACGGAGTGGTGATTATGGGGACCAGGGGGAACAAGGAGAGGAATGGACAATGCACAGAGTTATGTGGATCCGGCAGGAACATACCTCTGTGCTTACCTTCGGTAGCTTTGTCTTGGGTCAGGTGTGCTTTAAACTCTTAATATGGGTAGCTTAATTATTTAAAAGGGGAAAACTGATCAATTTTGCTAGTGGGTTATTCTTTCTGCAAATGGTTTTAGAAGTCCAGTGTCTCTACAATGAGATGAACATGAATAAAATGAAGCAATGATTTAGCTTAAAATATACTGATTTTTTTCTTTTAATAAATATATATTTTATTTATGGAGTATACTTGTAGTGTTTATTTAAACTCTCTGGATTGGCTAACACAAATCTCTAGGAATATCTATCTACCCCCACACACCACAGAAATCGGCCTTCATATGCCCCTGCGCCACGGTGCAGCGACATGGTCCTATGCATAGCACCGCCTCCCTGACTAGTGACGTTCTCCCTGCTGGGCAGGAAGTACATCACCAGGATTCCTGTTGGTCCACTCATCCGAGTCGCACTGTGCTTCCGTCATCCACACTTGCCACGTCACCCGTTGATTTGCATTGCTCCATAATCTGGGTGGTAGGCATAGATCATGCAGTAACACGCTGCCAACTTTGCAAGGGCATTGCAGCAATTTGAATACTTCCTGCACAACGCGTCGCAATGCATGAACTGAACAAGTCTCCATAGACTTGCATGGCCCTTGCAGTGAGGAAGCGGTATGGAAGAGTAATGCAGGGTGACACGGCGCACACGAGGCCTTATGGTAATAACTGATCTAACTAGTAGAGACATTTGGGTAACACATCCTGGAGTTTCTGTTGCACAGTGATGTTCTTCAGCCTAGGCACTCAGAAGTAAACCAGGTCCATAGTGACATAACACAGCATGTACAAAAGTGACAGAAGCATATGCAGCAGAGGCGCAGAGGTCACCTGCTGTTCTGTGCCTGCTGGCACCTATTAATATTCTTCAATTACCGTGATAGTCAGACTTGCCAAATAAGAAACACCACAAAGGATCTGGTATCTACGGGGAAATTGCTTGTAGGTGTTGCACAGCATGATTACGTTGGCTTCCTTGAATTCATATTTTGTTTATTACTGAATGCCTGCCAAACAATTTTTTTTTTATTTAAGTATTTGGCAGATCTCCTAACCTGTAACCTGAACACTAGCCAAATGCAATACACAGTCACTGGAAGTCTTGTAATTCGCCGCCAGCCAAACAACCCTGATCACCAGTGTAAAGTCTCCTGTGTGTATATTTATGGGGTTTCACTGCTGCACAGAAGAGGAGTAGTAGAAGTTGCGGACTGCTGTGTGAACGGATTTTAAAAAAACGATACGATCTATCAACTTGTCAGTTTTCCAATGTGGTGAAATGGGCAATATAAAAGTCTACATTTAATTATTGGGGCTTCTTCCAGCCCCCTGAAGTCTTCCTAGTCCCTCGCTGTCATCTTGCACTCCTCCATTTTTCTTGTGTCCGCCTTCAATACTGGATATGCGTCCCTGTGCTACGCACATCCTCATAGGAGCGTTTTGCGCTTGAGCAGTTAGCAAAACTTGAAACCATGGATTTGCAGAACGCTCCCGACTGCGGGAGCGCAATAGAAGACGCACTCGGCCAGTGTCACGCATTGTGGGATTACAGAGGGGGACAACTGAGGAATGGCTAAATGAGTGACGACAGCGAGGGATCAGGAATAGGGATTTATGCAAATGTGTGTACATTTTTATGCAAATATGTGCAGCTTGAAAATGGACCAACCAAGTCCCACCCAGGTTTAAATTGATTGGTCCATTTTTAAGCTGCTTAGATTTGCATAAACTCGGAAGAATTTGCATATCATTGATCACCCCTAATCGGGAAGACTCAGGGCCGGGACAAGGTCTATCACCAACAGAGGTTGAGCTGCCCAAGTGCGCCCCCCCCCCCTTTACATCGGACACATCTCAGATCTCAGTTATTGTTCCTCTTTATCGGCTGGTGTATATAGTGAGCTGCTCCACAGGACTGCCTACAGTAATCATCATAGTACTGGAGATCACTTGAAGTGGTTTTTTTTGCTATGAGTTTTAGGTAGCCAGGTATAGGTGCCCCCTGGTTAGGGAGCCAGGTACAGGTATAGGGGCCCCCAGTATCACTCGAGGTATAGGTTCCCCCAATATAGGAAGCCAGGTATAAGTTCCCCTAGATTTCATTCAGATACTTAATATTCTCCTACATCTTCAAAACATACTGGTACAAAAACATACTGGTCTCCCCCAAACAATCCTATAGTGAATATATTAGTCTATGGCTATGGCAGGGAGTAGATTGTGAGCTCCTCTGAGGACAGTCAGTGACATGACTATGTACTCTGTGCAGTGCTGCAGAAGATGTCAGTGCTACATAAATACATAATAATATTATGGTAGGACATTATACTATGACTATGACAGGGATTAGATTGTGAGCTCCTCTGAGGACAGTCAGTGACATGACTATGTACTCTGTACAGTGCTGCAGAAGATGTCAGTGCTATATAAATACATAATAATAATAATATGGTAGGACATTAGACTAGGACTATGGTAAGATTAGAGTGTGAGCTCCTCCTAGGACAGTCAGTGACATGACTATGTACTCTGTAACATGCTGCAGAAGATGTCAGTGCAATATAAATACATAATAATATGTTAGGACATTAGGCTATGACTATGACAGGGATTAGATTGTGAGCGCCTCTGAGGACAATCAGTGACATGACTATGTAGTCTGTAATGTGCTGCAGAAGATGTCAGTGCTATATAAATACATAATATTAATATGGTAGGACATTAGACTATGACTATGGTAGGATTAGAGTGTAAGCTCCTCTGAGGACAGTCAGTGACATGACTATGTACTCTCTACAGTGCTGCAGAAGATGTCAGTGCTATATAAATACATAATAATAATAATAATAATAATATGGTAGAAGATTAGATTATGACTTTGGCAGAGAATAGAAAGTGAGCTCATCAGAGGGCAGTCAGTGACATACCACACGGTGTCCATCCGTCTTCAGCTTCTTCCTGTTCCATTTGTGGCTCACATGCCACCAGCATATAGTGTGTGACGGATGTGTGTTGTCACGTGTGCTAAATGCCAGCAGCGTGTGAAGCGCAAATGGAGGAGCTGAAGACGTATGGGCACAGCACGGTGGGCAACATAGGACAGGTTATGTATAAATACACACTGGGGGCACATTTATACACTAGGGGGTGACGGCAGATGCAGCAGAAGCAGGGGACTCGTCTGATTCCCAAGAGATGTCATGCTAAAATCGATGGGGAATCGGTCTGAGGTGTATGGGCACCTGGCAGATCTCTCTCTAATCAGATTGGATAAGAGAGAGATTTGTCTCTTGGTGAAATCTGCCCATCATCTCTAGCTGTATGGCTGCCTTTACTCTAGCATGGTAACATTAGCACACTGCAGTGTCATTTCTGTAAGTCCACGTCCTTACAGTATTTGTCTTGTCTTGTCTTATCAGTACTGGGAGTGAAGGGGGTAGGGAGAAGCACAGAAGGCTGAATGGCTTTACAGCCGGTCTCCCTCACTTCCAGAGTACAGGTTCAGGATGGAGGAAGGGCGCAGGGCTTCTCTCTCACATAAATACCTTTTGCCTTCCGTGTTATAATTCCATTCTCTATCAGCCAGCCATGCTTGACTGGGCAGCTTCCTGGGGGAGCAGCTGGATGACATCACTGACAGAAGTCAGCTAAGAAGAGTTAAAAAAAAAACAAGGAACTGTCTACCAATCTTACTGTCTAAACTAAGTATGACTCCTTATTAGGTGCACTCTTTCAGAACAACTGTGCAAAGAGCTTTTTATCTCCCCTCCCTTAGCTGTGTGTTGCAGGACAGTGGAAAAAAAAACCCTTTGGAATGTCTTTGAAAGCGCCCTATCTTGACCTGATGACCTGCCGCTCAGAGGCTCCCGCCTCTCCGGCCTCTGTGTTGTCCCGGCCCTGGGAAGACTTAAGGGGGCTGAATGAAGCCTCAGGTAAGTAAATGGCCAAATGTTTATTTAACTTTAGGTGCACTTTAAGAACAGGTTTGCATCAGAGGGGGAAAGTTGCGTTGTGTGTTACTTGTGCAGTGCGACACATACAGTGAAGCACACAGTACACTGCAGCTGTTACGTGGCACTGCATGCACCACGTTATAGTGACAGATTTGACCACACTGCACTAACGCGCTAATGTGAAGATGCAATATAATTGCATCGTGCTAGTAATGCCGCCACCAGTAACCAGGCTATTTTTCACAATTCAGGCCACTGCAGCTTGAAGGGCTCGCTGCAGGGCCATACAACTCGGCACACAAGTGATTCCCCCCTTTTCTGCACATCAATAGAGCTTTCTGTTTGTTGGCTCTGATCGCCCACAATGTTTTGTTTTTTTTAAATTACCTATTTTTTTTAAATGTTTTCCCCTCCCCCACCAGCCAATGACTGTGATCAGCTGCCATAGGCATCAGCCTATGAGAGCCGATTGCTGCTGAACCTCCCAAGGGGACAGCCGAGTGACACGGCTGTCCCCAGTACAGAGCTGCCTTAGATCGCAGTGCTGTACATTGTAAATAGACTGCAGTTTTGCCATCTAACAGTATCCTAGCGGTGAGCACTGCTGGTAAACTGATGATGGAATAGAGCTCTGTTATTCAAGCGGAGATGCGCACACATTGGCGCACGCAATCTCCTGCAAAACACGCCCCCAGGACTTCACGCCAATTGGCATTGAGTGGTCGGCAAGTAGTTATATCATACAGTACAATAAAACATTTTTCAGTTTTTATTTGACCAAAACGATGGAATCAAATGAAAGTTGAAAAGAATCTTTTTTTCGATCAACAAAATCGAACGATTATCCCTTTTATTTTATTTTTCTGTAAAAATTCAATCACCCATGTTGAAAAAAATCTTTATATTCAATTTAACGGAATAACTTACTAAATCATTTAATCGAAAAAAATGAAAAATTGTACCATGTATGGGCACCGGGATCTATTGAAACTCTCACAATCGATCATTAGTGGCCAAAATATTCATTTAAAATTAACTGGGAAAGACCATTATGATTGACATGGGCTAGTATGAGGGGGCTGAGTGGGCAGGAATACTGCGCAACAATCATTGTTCTCATAGCTCATAACTGCATCAAGCAGCAAAAAGCTAGTGTTTGAGACATTCATCTCTGCTGACATCTGAGGGTGGGAACACACTAGGCATAAACGCTAGCATTGCGGAAAACGCAGCATTACTGCACATAATGCAATTCAATGTGACGCATGTAAAAACACATGTTTGCGTTCTGCAATGAATGTCAAAGGTGGCATTTTTTTATGCGTTAAAAAAAAAGTTTACTGTATTTCCACTTCCTGTTGACTTCCTAGTGATTAGCATAAAACTCATATCAAAAACGCATATGCGATTTTTATGTGCAAATCGCATTTGTGCGAAACACAAATGTACTCAAAACGCACAAATGCATAGGCAGGAAAATGCTGCTTTTCACGCACTGTCTAGTGTGTTCCAAGCCTCATGGAATCCTGATTCCTGCATGTCAGTTTCCAGGTAAACAATGAATATTAATCCCATATGGATTGTTTGCATGATGTAAAGCTATATCTAATAATGCATGGTGTCTTCTTGAATAGAAAAAGCAATCGAGTAAATCCATCTATAATCATTTGGCAGAATTAGGCCATAGTTGTTTCTGAAACATGACAAGCACTCCATGTAACCGGATTTGCATATTGAGATACTGATTTCATCCTGTCAAGTGGTTGTCCTGGCAGGACATTCAGTAAACGTGGGTAGGGGGGAAATCCTGAAGACCTGAAGAGGGAAACTGGTTGTGCAGGTAGTTCCAGTTTAAAAAGTTTCCATACACAGCTTCCAGTTCGCTCACCTTAGGATGTCCACATAGAGGTTACATAGTTACATAGCTATTTGGGTTGAAAAAAAACAACATACGTCCATCGAGTTCAACCAGAGAAAAAAAAGCTCATCCGCCAAGCTTTTATATTGCCCTCTGATGTATTTATACATGTTAATTAGATCCCCTCTAAGGCGTCTTTTCTCTAGATTAAATAAACCCAGTTTATCTAACCTTTCTTGGTAAGTGAGACCTTCCATCCCACGTATCAATTTTGTTGCTCGTCTCTGCACCTGCTCTAAAACTGCAATATCTTTCCTGTAATGGGGTGCCCAGAACTAAATTCCATATTCCAGATGTGGCCTTACTAGAGAGTTAAACAGGGGCAGTATTATGCTAGCTTATTGAGTTTTTATTTCCCTTTTAATGCATCCCAAAATTTTGTTATCTTTAGCTGCAGCGGCTTGGCATTGAGTACGATTATTTAACTTGTTGTCAATGAGTACTCCTAAGTCCTTCTCCAAGTTTGATGTCCCCAACTGTATCTCATTTATTTTTTACTAGTAGACCCAAGCCCGTTTAAAAACGGGCACTAGGTCTTTTTACGGCGGCGGCCGCCGCCGCCAGTGCGCATGTGCGCGCACGCCGCTCCAGGACCCGCCGAGCGCACCCGCCCACCTCGCCCGCCCAGCTCCCTGGTCCCAGCTGTCCGTTACTGCGCACATGCGCAGTAGCAAAAATCCTGGGACTTCGGACAAAACTGTTGGACGCAGCGACACTTAGGCTTTATAGTATAGGATGGTGCTATTGGTACGACCAAAATGCATGACTTTACATTTTTCAACATTGAATTTCATCTGCCATTTATGTGCCCATATAGCCATCCTATCCAGATCCTGTTGCAATATGTCCCTATCTTCCTGAGAGTTGATAATTCTGCACAATTTTGTATCATCTGCAAAAATAGCAACATTGCTTACTACTGCATCTACTCGGTCATTAATAAATAAATTGAAGAGCACTGGACCCAGTACAGACCCCTATGGGACCCACTGCTAACAGTCACCTATTTTCAGTATCATCCATTGACCACAACTCTTTGTTTTCTGTCTATTAGCCAGTTCCCTATCCATGCACACAGACTCTTCCCCAGGCCTTGCATCCTCAACTTTTGCACCATACTTTTGTGTGGAACAGTGTCGAAGGCCTTTGCAAAGTCCAAGTATATCACATCTGCTGCATTCCCAATATCCACATTAGCATTCACTACCTCATAAAAGCTGAGCATGTTAGTCAAACAGGACATGTCTTTAGTAAACCCATGTTGATGCTGAGAAATAAGATTTTCTACTATGAAGTCATATGTATAGTATCTCTTAGTAACCCCTCAAATAGTTTGCATACAACTGATGTTAAGCTTACAGGACTATAATTTCCTGGATCTGATTTTTTGCCCTTCTTAAATAATGGGAAAACGTGGGCTGTACGCCAATCCACTGGGACTCTGCCAGTTGAAAGAGAGTCACAAAAGATAAGATAAAGGGGTTTATCTATAACTGAACTTAATTCCCTTAGGACCCAAGGATGCATGCTATCCGGGCCAGATGCCTTGTCTATTTTTAATTTATTTAGTCTTGCCTTCACTTATTTCCTGCATTAAGTATTTAATATTACAGTTGGAAGATTGAAACTCTTCTGCATCTCTAATTTGCAACAGTGAGGTTTCCCTTGTGAAGACAGAAGCAAAGAAAGCATTTAATAACTCTGCCTTACCTTGGTCATCCACTATTGAGTTCTCACCCTCATCCTTTAAAGCCGCATCTACACGAGTAGATGCGGCCGCGATGCTCCTTATCAATCGAGCCGCTGATGCGGCTCGATTAATAAGATCCGACAGGACGGATCTCCGCACCGCCGATTCCCTGCTCGCTCCCCGCGAGGGGACAATGGCAGGGAATCGAGCAGAAGATAAGCGGCGCCGGCGGGGGCGAGCGGGCACGAGCAGGGAATCGAATGCGGCGGGCACGCGGAAGAGGCGATCCGGCGGCTAATCGAGCTGCCGGATCGCAGCCTCATCTACCCGTGTAGATGAGGCTTAAGAGTCAACCTTTCTTTTTTTTTTTTAGAGTTGATGTACTTGTAAAACTTCTTTGGGTTAGATTTGATATCCCTAGCGATTTGATTTTCAGCTTCAATCTTTGCCAGCCTAATTTCTTTTTTACAACTTTTATTGCACTCCCTATAATTGCTTAATGCAGCCTCGGCCCCCTCCTGTTTTAGGACCTTATAGGCATTCTTTTTCCCCTTAATTTTATTTCTAACCTTTCTATTCATCCATAGAGGCCTTATACATACTACAATATTGATTGAGAATAAGTTTAAAAGCTTGCCATTTCCCTTCAGTGTCATCCCCTTGTAGTACATTATCCCAGTTCACCAAATTTAGTGCCTGCCTGAGTTGATTGAACTTTGCTTTTCTAAAATTCATAGTTTTAGTGGTCCCACTGCCCCGCGGCCTATCAGTCACCAGATCAAACGTTATCATGTTGTGATCACTATTTCCCAAATGTTCTTGAACCTGCACATTTGATAAATTATCTGGTCTATTAGAAATGATCAAATCCAGTAACACATTCCCCCTAGTTGGTTCCGTTACCATTTGAGTCAAGTAATTGTCCTGTAGTGATGCCAGAAATCTTTTGCTTTTACCAGAATGGGTAGCCTCAATACTCCAGTCAATGGCCTCAGTGTTCTCCCCAGAATTTTTTTCCAGCCGGGTGGAATGAAAAAGTAGCCGGGTGAGGCATGATGGGGGAAGGCAGGACCAGTGCAACACTGCTTAGGAGGAGGAGGAGGAGGTGGTGAGCCGATGACAGCCGGGTGGTCACCAAAATTAGCCGGGTGGAGCACCCGCCTAAAAGAGCCTGGGGAGAACACTGGGCCTCAATTCACTAAGATCATGCTGGAGATAATAAGGCAAGAGAAAACTTACCTCCACACAGTAAGAGAATTATCTTATCTCTTCATTCCTTACATTACCTCTTCTGTAGTTAATTTACCTCCTCTGTAGTTATTTTCACACGCAGTTAATGAACAGCCTGTCTTTAACTCTGGAGTTATTTTAAGGATTAAAGAGTTAACTTAAAGACAGAAGAGTTAACAACTCTAGAAGAGTTAATAAAGACAGGAGATAAGCTTAGTGAATTGAGGCCAATGTCTGGAAAGTTGAAGTCACCCATAACTATGACCTCATTTTTACTTGCAGCTTTTTTATCTGCTGTAGTAATTCTAACTACAGGATCTGAAGTCTGAATCCCTGTTTGTACTGGGCCTATGAGGCTATAGCCTGGTACATACATACATGGACTTCCGCAGGGATCGAGACTCAAACCCTCGGGCCACATTTCAGGCATGAGTCCTGTACAGACATGTCACTAGCCTGTAGGCTTGAGAAGTGTTCTGTTGCTATGGAAGGGAAAGGAAAGTGCATAACGATGCAATACAATACTTTTTCATTTGCCAATTACCCTCTAAAGGACAACTGAAGCAACAGGGATGTGGAGGCTGTCCTATTTATTTCCTTTTAAACAGTTTAAATTACCAGGCAGTCCTGCTGATCCTCTTCCTCTAATACATTCAGCCATAGACTCTGAACAAGCATGCAGCAGATCAGGTGTTTCTGTCAGATCTGACAAGATTAGTCGCATGCTTGTTTCTGGTGTGATTCAGACACTACAGCAGCCAAATAGATCAGCAGGGCTGCTAGGCTCAAAAGGCTCATTATACACCTGGGTGTCTCAACACTCCAAACGTTGTGCCCCATACCAAAAACAGTATAAGGAGGCTTACCAGCTCTTAACAACCAAAGTTATAAGGTTAACACGCATGGGTCATCAAAGCTCATATTCCTCCATCAATCAACAGACCCTTCAACTTTACCAAACATCAGATGTTCTTATCCACAAAACCTCCTCACAAGAAATGTATGTCTGTAATCTCTTTCTAGATCATATGCACTCTGTGCAAAAAATTAGATCACACTTATTGCATACCGTTTATTGTTTAAAATACACACTTTCATGATATAAAAGGTTAAAAACAAAAAATGCAAACCCTAAAACACACATACAGGTTTCCATGTAATAGGGTACCCCACAAAATAGAATGCACTCTATTTAAGTCAGATACCACTGGTCTCCTACCCGACTGGTTTTTCTCACTGATGACTCTAGTGAACGAAACCTGTTGGTTAGGAGACCAGGGGCATCTGACCTAAACATTAGAGCGCTTTCTACTTTGTGGGGTACCCTGTGGCATGGGACTCCATATGTGAGTCTGTTTTGCATTTTGGTTTTTAACCTTTTATCTTGCAGAGAGATTATAGACCAGTGGTCCTCAAACTAAGGCCCGCGGGCCGTATGTGGCCCCCGAGGCTTTTTTTCCGGCCCCCCACACACAAACTGTGTTATAGATGCGGTCAGCTACATCTTTAAATATTGGTGGTCTGCAGATAGAATGAAGTCAGAAAGCAGTAATTTGCTGGTTTCCAATCAAATTCCACATCAGGTGACACTGTTGTCCAATTGGACTGCAAGTGGTCACCTGGGTATGCTTGACAGTGTCTGGTGCACAAAGACTTCTACATCATTTTATGTATACTCCGGCCCCCCAGCAGTCTGAATTATGTTGACCCGGCCCTCGACCTAAAATGTTTGGGGACCCCTGTTATAGACAAAAGTTCACTGTGAGATGGTTCAGTGGATGAGAACATCTGATATTTGGTAACGTTGGAGGATATGTTCATTAAAGGAGGGACGATCCTGTGACCTTTGACCCATGCGAGTTCACAACCTTATAATTTGGGTTGGTCAGGCCTCTTTCACAGTGGGACGTTGCGTTCGATGCGACGTTAAGGTCGCATAATGAGCCCCTAATGCAACGCATTGAAAGACTATAACTTGGACGTTATAGTACATTCTTTAGCCCTGGAATGAAAACCCGCATGCGTTGCATTTAAAAAAAAACAAAAAACATTACTGAGCATGTGCAACACACAATGCAGCAGATTTATTGCTAAACGCACAGCATGCAGCACCTTCTAAATTTTGCTACACATTACACACAACGCAACGTGTGCACTGTGAATATTGCACAGACTTAGTATTGCTGTGCGTTAGTCCACGTTAAAACATTTTCTAACGTGCGACTTTAACATCGCACTGTGAAAGAGGCCTAAGAGCTGGTAAGCCTCCTTTTGCTGTCTTTGGTGAGGGGCACAACATTTGGAGTGTAAAGACCCCGGTGCTTACTGAACAAGTAGCACTGGGATATAGATTATCATTGACTGTGCACATTTAGAATTTGTGAGTTCTGTCTGGCTTTGAGTTAAAAGTTGTTGCTAGTGTGGCCCCCTTTCAGCAAGTGTGGCCAGTAAAACACTTCCCCCCCTCCCTCCCCTCACTTTCCCCTGGGCACCCCCACCATATGGTGCAGAGTTGCTGAGCAGCAGATGATTATAGTTACCTCCTGCAACACTGGACCGGATCTCCTCAGTTCTTCCTGGCAGCCACGTGCGCTTTGCCTGCATGCTCCAGCTCCCAATACATGTCACGTGATCTGGAGCAAAAGGTATACAGTATAGCATCTTTAGCTAACATAAGGAACTGAAACCTGATGCAGCGCTGGAGCAGGAAAATTGTATACTTCTCACTGCTCTACTGCGCAGTAACTCTGCAGAAGTGGTAAGAGGAGCGGGCTCCCATGCTACCCTGTAGTAGTGTGGGTTCAGTTATGCCCCAATGGGAGCCATGTATCGGAAGAAAAGTTGGTGGTATCATATGGTCAGCAGCTACGCCCATTTTGACCAGTGTTGTCTTTGACAGTATGCAGTAGCTTAAAAACCACACCCCATTCCCAGATTGAAGCAGATGCAGGGCTTTTTGCTGACTGCACAAACAGTGGCTCTTTCTTAAATAACTGAGCATGCTATGAATATGGCTGTTTCATTGCAGTTGAAATCTGTTGCAGCAGATTAGGGACCTTTCACGGTTCATAAAGAAGTTTTCCTTACTTGTCTGAACTTATGTTTTAAACCCACTGTGCATTTTCTTGATATTTTGAAGGTGTGCAAAGCTTGAAACGGACAGTGCCAAAACTGAATTCAAAACTTAGATGCTGCATAGCGAAGTGTTAATTGTTCATCCGTGGGAAGCCTTCTCTGAATGTAGGAACAGATGTTAATCATGAGGATATTCTCCAGGGATGAAAACAAGAGCTGTAAAGAACTATGGCTGTTGATGTGGTGTTGTGCCAAGCACACATAAAAAATGATTTTCTGATTATTGCAAAAGCAGTGCTAGGAAGAGGAGAATTCTCCCCAGTTAAAATCTGTCTGCTTTACCTGCTTTCTTCTGCTTATATTAGTAACTGGAATAAGAGAGGATAACGCCTCGTACAGAGGGCTCCAGTGCCCCATAGTCCATTTATACAAAATTCAGTGAGATTCTGGGCTCTTGACAGTCATCTGCACATTTCTGTCATAGGGAAAGCAATAGAAACTGTCGAAGTTCCTTAGAGAGGAGATTGTTCAATGTTATAAAACAGGAAAAAGACATAAAAAATATATCCAACAGTTGAGAATGCCAATCGGTAGTGCTCAAATTCTCACTGGCAACAGCAGAGAAAAGTAACGGTTCTGGAGTGGCCATCACAATCTCCTGACCTCAATATCATTGAGCTACTTTGGCGAGATATCAAACATGCAGTTCATGGAAGACAACCCAAGAATTTACGGGAACTGGAGGCTGGAAGCTGTCATTGATGCTAAAGGGGGGAATACACAGTATTAAGAAGTAAGGGCCCTTTTCCGCTAAGAAACACAATTACAATCCTTTGTATTTCCAGCAATTGCCCACATAACATTTACATTTTGTGGCACAGTGGCTGAGCATGGGGCTGGCAGTGATTGTAGTGTTGGACTCGGTCTGACACTTTGATATAAAGGGGCTGACACCGTGCCAGACATGGCACAGCCATGTATTCTTGTGTCGGGCGCTAAGCTGGAAAGTGCAAATGTTGGAAGTGTCCAACAAAGGATTGGAAAGGATTAAGGTCCAGTGCACACCAAAAACCTCTAGCTAGAGGTTTCTGAAGCAGATTTCAGAGCGATTCTAGGCCTGTTTAGAGACATTTTCTAAACATGACTAGCATTTTTTGGAGCGTTTTTGTGTAGCAGATTACAAATATTGTTACTGTAAAAGCTGTTATTGAACAGCTTATGTAACAAAAACGCCTGGAAAACCACTCTGATCTAGCGTTTCTCAGAGCTGTTTTCCACTTTCCTATACTTTAACATTGAGGCAGAAACGCCTCAGAAATCTAAAAAATGCTGCAGGACAGGAGTTTGCATTTGTGGAAAAAACGAGCCGCTCTGGTGTGCACCAGCCCATTCACTTTCATTAGCCAAGCAGTTTTCCCCCTGCAAGCGTTTTAAAAAACGCTCCAGAACCGCTCTGGTGTGCACCAGCCCTAATACTCAGTTAAAAAAAAAACTGTTGTTGGTGATGACACCTCCAATGTGGATAGACGAGTTGCATGCAATGCTCAGGTAGGAATTTTTCCTATTCTTCCACACCATCCTGTCTTCAGATCTTGAAGTTCCTGGTGGCACTTTCTATGAACTCTGATCCTTAAGTTGACCTGAAGGGAAAAAGTGCCCAATTTGCGTACTTACCTAAGTAGAGGGAAGCCTCTGAATAATCCAGACGATTCCCCCATACCTCTCCACCTCTATAAGCCCTTGTCAACAGAGCCTGGTCACATTGCGCAAGCGTAGAGAGGTCAGGCCTGCACAGTGGCACGGAGCGGAACAGAAGACAGCACTGTGCTAAACTGTACTGCCCCTATGCAATGCAGCCACAACTCTTTCACGTACAAGAGCTTGACCACGTGCTTCAGGGGGTTCCAGTGCTGGAATGGCGAGGTGGAGGGAGATGGGGGGGGGGAGGGTAAGCCTCTGTATGATCCTATTACAAAGGCAAGTATATAACTTTTTTTTTATGTCAGGTTTGCTTTTCATACATTTATACATAGACATTTTCAATTGAAATTAAGTTGAGTGGTTGACTGGACCATTCGAACAGCTTTATTTCCTTTTTCTGAAACAAAGTGAGAGTTTCCTTGGCTATGTTTTTGGCACCATTGCCTTGCTGAAATGTCCAGGTTTCTTTATAGGAGGATCAATTCAAATCAAGTGAAGCCACAAAATAGCGATCTGTTTCCAAAATTTTTGTTTCACACTTTATTATATTCACAAAAAAATATTTTTCTTCTTCAAAAAGGTAGAAACATTCTTTGTAAAGCAGCAGAAAAATTTGTGGTACAGACATAAAAAGCAATACAAAAAGCAGATCATAGACACAGTGTGTAGGGAAACTCAGCTGCAAACACAGTGTGACACTGTGTTTGCAGCTGAGTTTCCCTTTGTCAGCCATCAGTCAGGTGCCGGGTTGTGTCTGGTTGGAACAGATACCTCTTTACTAATTAAATTCATTTTTATGACTGTATGTATCCTCTGGTCAAGATAATTCTCTATGCTTTGTAAAGGCCTGACGAAGGGTCAATAACCCGAAACGGACTAGTGTCGTCGCCTGAACTAAAATTACCTTTATTCATCAAACAAAGCACACTGTGTCTATGATATGCTTCTTGTATTGCTTTTTATGTCTGTACCACAAATTTTTCTGCTGCTTTACAAAGAATTTTTCTACCTTTTTGAAGAAGAAAAATAATTTTTTGTGAATATAATAAAGTGTGAAACAAAAATTTTGGAAACAGATCGCTATTTTGTGGCTTCACTTGATTTAAATCGATCCTCCTATAAAGAAACCTGGTACTATTTGAGCATAGTGGTGTGCTCAAGTATGGATCGTTATACTAACAAGAGTTCCTTTTTTGTTACCTGGGACTCATTCCCAACCATATTGAAACTTGCTGAAATGTCCACCTTCGTTTCATCTTCAACATGGTAGTAGATGGAAGCAGATTCCTATAAAGAGTGTGTCCTGTACTTGTCACCATTCATTCTTCCTTCACCTCCAAGCTTTGCTGTTGGTATGGTGTTTTTGGGGCTGATGAGCAGTGCCATTTGTCCTCCAAGCATAGTGAGTGCAATGACATCCAAACAGTAAATTTGGTCTCACCTGCCAAGACAATATTTTCCCACCACGTTTGACCATCGGTTGCAATGTCCATCAATGCAGGAAGAAAGCGTGTACAGATGCGTAAATAAAGGAACAGGAGTCAAGCACCATCAGTTGCAGGGTGTACTGTAATACACCACACGAGGGTCACAGCCTGTTAACAGATGTTAGGGTACAACATCCACTGTACTAGAATCCAACTGATACGGACATGTGAGAGGAGGTGGGTGAAAGGGCACTGGAAGAACCTGCAAAGGCCATTTTACCCGCCACTGTGCATGCGCGAGCTATGAATAAGGGCTTATCGATAGCCTTTTAGGGGACGCCGTGCAGAATCACGCTGGAGGAAGGCTTTGGATTATTCAGAGGCTTCCCCTTTTTTTACCAATTTGGGGCACTTTTGTTTCTCAACAGGTACCCTTTAATGTTTTGTTTGAAGCAATTGTACATGGTTTTTGTGAAGCTCTCCATGAGTGGTCCTTGGCTCTTGGACAACTCTCTGCTTTGTGATGAAATGGTATTCTTTCCACTTCTGGATTATGGCCCAAATGCTGCTCACTGGGATATCTAGAAGCTTACAGCTATGTCTGTAACCAATGCCCTCGATATGTTTTTGTTTTGCAACAATAAGGTTGTGAAGGTCTTGAGAGAGGTCTTTGCTTTTACCCAGCACAAGATGCTTCTTGTGTTATTTACTTTGTTAATGAAAAACGTTTTCATAGGCCATAAACTTGAACTAAAGCAGCTGATATTAATTTGCATGGAGAGGAAGCAGGATTGCTTTCTAAATACTGACAGATTTCAGCTGGTTTATTGACGTTCCAGGTCTTTTTGCTTCTACTTTTTTCATGTGTTACCAACATCTGGTGTAAATTTCATGTCAATAGCTCCAGCAGAAAACTATCTCCTGAGAAAAACATTGACATGGTCAATACTTATTTTCCCCGATGTATAGAACATAATAAATGCACAGTGATAGCACAGAGTAAGTTACAGCTGTCATTCTCTTGCTGTTACATATTGACCCTAAATACTCCTGCCCTGGGCAGCTAAAGACACCTGTAGTAGTGGTAGCTTTATGCCAATTTCATAAAACAAGTAGAATTTCCCTTTAAAGGGAGCCTGTAGCTAGAGCTACCATATTTATTCCCTTTTAAGCAATACCAGCTGCCGGGCAGCTCTGCTGATCCTCTGCCTCTAATACGTTCAGCCATAGACCCTGAACAAGCATGCAGCACATCAGGTGTTTCTGACTTTATTGTCAGATCTGACAAGATTAGCTGCATGCTTGCTTCTGGTGTACTTCAGACACTACTTTAGCCAAATAGGTCATCAGGGTAGCCAGGAAAGTGGTACTGTTTAAAATGAAATAAATGTGTCAGCCTCCATATACCTCTCACTTCAGGTTCCCTTTAAGTCTATATGGACAGGTGCACATTTAGAGGCAACACAGCTTCAGGGGTTTTTAAACTTGAAGAATTCCATTCCGTTTCTAAAGTTAATACTTATAATTGCCATTAATGAAAATGATTGCTTTGATAATTTGTCTTGGGTTTATGTAGACTTAAACGTTGTTGTGGAGGCAGAGCCTTTAATAAAATGATGGTGCCCTCCCTTTTCAGTACAGTAGCTTGACAGGATTACCATAAGTGTATAGGAATGTTTGGAAATACTTTTTTATTTTGAGGAAAACACTGCTACCTCTAGTGGTCATCCAATGACAAGCATGCTTGTCTTGGCTGACTGCGAAGAGCCTGCTGTCTATACTCTAATGTACAATGGCCCAAAAGGCAGCACAGCTCTGCTGTGCCTAGAAAGGACTATATAGAGCAGCAGAAGTGTTTTCCTCAAAAGAAAACCATTACCAAATATTTTTACACACTTCAACCTATGTTGCTAGCTACTGTAGTGTGACAGAAAGGGAGCAATTAAGGAACGACATTGTTGCCTGGACAGGAGCTTTACGTAATCTGACACTTTAAAGGAAGTCTGAAGTCGCAATCAAAATAAAAAATAGATACCTCAGTAGATGGAAGCCTCTGGATAGTCCAAAGGCTTCCATGATCCTCCTGAAGCCCACCTTTCCAGCGCTGGGTCCTGATCACCCCCCCCCACACACCCTCAGATCCTCCCCCCCCCCCCCCTGTGTACTGTATACATCTATTCTCCCCTGTAATCACCCACTGATCACCTGTCAATCACCAATCAGTCACCCCCTGTCACCACCTGTCACTGCCACCCATCAGATGAGACCCTAACCTGCCCCTTGTGGGCACCTGATCACCCGCCCACACCCTCAGATTGCCCGCAGACCCACCCTCAGATCACCTCTGAAAGTGCATTGTTTACATCTGCTCTACCCTCTAATCACCTACTGATCACCTATCAATCACCCCGTCACCACCTGTCACTGCTACCCATCAGATGAGATCCTAATCTGCCCCTTGCGGGCACCATATCACCCGCCCACACCCTCAGATAGCCCCCCAGACCCCCACTGATCAACTCGCCAGTGCATTGCTTGCCTCTATTCTCCCCTGTAATCACCTACCGATCACCTATCAATCACCCCATCACCCCCTGCCACCACCTGTCACTGCTACTCATCAGTTCTGACCCTAATCTGCCCCTTGCGGGCACCAAATCACCCACCCACACCCTCAGATAGCCCCCCAAACCCCCTCTGATCAACTCGCCAGTGCATTGCTTGCATATATTCTCCCCTGTAATCACCTACTGATCACCTATCAATCACCCCGTCACCCCCTGTCACCACCTGTCACTGCTACCCATCAGATCAGACCCTAATCTGCCCCTTGCGGGCACCCAATCACCCGCCCACACCCTCAGATAGCCCCCCCAGACCCCCTCAATTAACTCGCCAGTGCATTGCCTGCATCTATTCCCCCCTCTATTCACACCCTGAGACACCCATCCATCACCTCCTGTCACCACCTGTCACCCCCTAGCATACCTACTCATCAGATCAGGCCCTAATTTGCCCCGTGTGGGCTCCTGATCACTCGGTCAAACCCTCAGATCCCCCTCAGACCCCCTTCTGATCACCTCCCCAGTGCATTGATTGCATCTATTTTCCCCTCTAATCACCCCCTGAGACACCCATCAATCACATGCCCATGTTCTCTGCTGCCATGTCCAGGTCACGATTTGAGAACATCCTGCGCTTCCTGCACTCCAGTGCCAATACAACCTGTCATCTAAGAGGCCACCCTGCTTATGACCGGTTCCACAAAATTCGGCCCCTCATAGACCACCTGTCATCAAAATTTGCAGATGCTTATACCCCTGAACAGTCATTTTGAGGCATTTGGTTTTCAGACTACTCCTCACGGTTTTGGGCCCCTAAAATGCCAGGGCAGTATAGAAACCCCACAAGTGACCCCATTTTAGAAAGAAGACACCCCAAGTTATTCCGTTAGTAGTATGGTGAGTTCATAGAAGATTTTATTTTTTGTCAAAAGTTAGCGGAAATTGATTTTTATTGTTTTTTTTTCACAAAGTGTCATTTCCACTAACTTGTGACAAAAAATAAAATCTTCTATGAACTCACCATACACCTAACGGAATACCTTGGGGTGTCTTCTTTCTAAAATGAGGACACTTGTGGGGTTCCTATACTGCCCTGGCATTTTAGGGGCCCTAAACCGTGAGGAGTAGTCTAGAAACCAAATGCCTCAAAATGACCTGTGAATAGGACACTGGGCACCTTAGCGCACCTAGGCTGCAAAAAAGTGTTACACATGTGGTATCGCCGTACTCAGGAGAACTAGTATAATGTGTTTTGGGGTGTATTTTTACACATACCCATGCTGGGTGGGAGAAATATCTCTGTAAATGGACAATTGTGTGTAAAAAAATAAAAAAATTGTCATTTACAGAGATATTTCTCCCACCCAGCATGGGTATTGTCACGGAACAGCCGTGAGAAACGAGAACGCAATCACAATCGGTTTATTGCACCGATTGCCATTGACGTGCTAGAATCTAGATTGGTTTTATAGGAGCCTCTGCAGTCAATCTGGGCTTCCTCTTTCCTCAGCAGAGAGCTAGCAGTACTTAGATGCAGGATGTCTTTTGATGTGTTAATTAGCTTGGGCCAGGCCTGTGTCCAGGAGAATGTTTATTTTTAATTACCTCAGGCAGATGTCAATTGCCCACCATTTGGTGAGCCCTTTTCATACAGGGAGAGCAAGGAAGCTACACCCAGCAGGAAGCCTATTCCAAACCTGCTTCCCACAGACTTCATGACACCGATGAAGGGCAGAACTGAAAGCATGTGTGGTATGATTTCCTGTCGGTATACGAAAACCGTATATCACACAGCTATGAAATTCATATAGTCTTATTCGGTAAAATCTGGCCAACGTGCTGATATGAAATTCATCGCAATAGCCCGTCCAGTTATTGCGGTATGAATCTTCTCAGGAACCTGAACCGCTGCCCTAGCCATGTCTGATGTCATATTAATCTGTATTTTCCAACAAGTATGAATCTGCTATCCACCTAAATATGACATGTATCGTTCATGAGTTACAGCATTTTATAAGTTTAGCCCTTAAATCTCTCAGAGGGAATGAACTGTCATTGGTTGGTAACTCAGAGGGGGCCGGCATTGCCACACCCCCAAACCAGCTTCATCAAAAGCACATGGCCGGCAGGCGGACCTCAGTCCTCCAAATTCAATATGTATGAGAGCTGTCTGCTGCTAGCCAGAGGACACATGGTTAGCGGCCATCTTGCTCTGACTGAAACAAAGAACTTTACTGAAACCGAACTTTATGATTTTGCCAGAACTGACATATTTCCACAAACCCTAAGTATTTTCTCCCTTTTTATTTCATACTGGCTATTAATGTTTCTATAATTGTTGATTTTAACGATTTTCTGTATGTATTAATTATTTATATTGCATTAATAAACCGACACTAACGTAAGTTGTTTGTTCGGCTACCCTATTATTCAACACACAGAAACTGAACCCAGACTTCTGGAGAGACGCTACTTTTGTTGTTAGCTAGACAGAATAGAGTGTGTTTAACCGTTTATTTGCAGGTCTAGAAATAGCTAGTCAGTGGGTGCTTCTGGCCCAGGAAAGCAGAAGTGGTGGCAGTTATACCCTGAAATAGTGTGTAAAGTGTATTTCCATAACCCACAGGCTCCCTTCTGGTTTGTCTGCGGCCAATTCCCAACGAATTCTTCGCATTGACTGCGACCACAGTTTGCACGATCTGTGCGCTGGAACCGTTTGGAAGGCATTTCGCGTTCCAGCCACCAGGGCTCCTGTGACAGGTATGTGTAAAAATACACCCCAAAACACATACTACTTCTCCTGAGTACGGCGATACCACATTTGTGACACTTTTTTGCAGCCTAGGTGCGCTAAGGGGCCCAACGTCCTATGAGTACCTTTAGGATTTCGCAGGTCATTTTGAGGCATTTGGTTTCTAGACTACTCCTCACGGTTTAGAGCCCCTAAAATGCCAGGGGAGTATAGGAACCCCACAAGTGACCCCATTTTAGAAAGAAGACACCCCAAGGTATTCCGTTAGGTGTATGGTGAGTGTGTATGGTGAGTTTATAGAAGATTTTATTTTTTGTCACAAGTTAGTGGAAAATTACACTTTGTGAAAAAAACAATAAAAATCAATTTTCGCTAACTTGTGACAAAAAATAAAATCTTCTATGAACTCACCATACTACTAACGGAATACCTTGGGGTGTCTTCTTTCTAAAATGGGGTCACTTGTGGGGTTCCTATACTGCCCTGTCATTTTAGGGGCCCTAAACCGTGAGGAGTAGTCTAGAAACCAAATGCCTCAAAATGACCTGTGAAATCCTAAAAGTACTCATAGGAAAAAATGCAAAAAAAAGTGTTACACATGTGGTATCGCTGTACTCAGGAGAAGTAGTATAATGTGTTTTGGGGTGTATTTTTACACATACCCAAGCTGGGTAGGAGAAATATCTCTGTAAATGGACAATTGTGTGGAAAAAAAATCCCAAAAATCTCATTTACAGAGATATTTCTCCCACCCAGCATGGGTATGTGCAAAAATACACCCCAAAACACATTATACTATTTCTCCTGAGTACGGCGATACCACATGTGTGACACTTTTTTGCAGCCTAGGTGCGCTAAGGGGCCCAAAGTCCTATGAGTCCCTTTAGACTTTACAGGGCTGCTTACAATTTAGCACCCACCAATATGCCAGGACAGTAAACACACCCCACAAATGACCCCATTTTGGAAAGTAGACATCCCAAAGTATTCAGAGAGGGGCATGGTGAGTCCGTGGCAGATTTCTTTTTTGTTTGTCACAAGTTAGCAGAAATAGAAACTTTTTTTTTGTCACAAAGTGTCATTTTCCACTAACTTGTGACAAAAAATAAAATCTTCTATGACCTCACCATGCCTCTCAGTGAATACTTTGGGATGTCTTCTTTCCAAAATGGGGTCATTTGGGGGGTATTTATACTATCCTGGAATTTTAGCACCTCATGAAACATGACAGGTGTTCAGAAAAGTCAGAAATGCTTTAAAATGGTAAAATTCACTTTTTGCACCATCGTTTGTAAACGCTATAACTTTTACCCAAACCAATAAATATACACTTATTGTATTTCTTTTATCAAAGACATGTAGCACAATAAATTTGGACAAAAATGTATATAGAAATTTTACTTTATTTGAAAAATGTCAGCACAGAAAGTTAAAAAAAATAATTTTTTTGACAAAATTCATGTCTTTTTTGATGAATATAATAAAAACTAAAAATCACAGCAGCAATCAAATAGCACCAAAAGAAAGCTGTATTAGTGACAAGAAAAGGAGGTAAAATTCATTTAAATAGTAGGTTGTATGACCGAGCAATAAACCGTTAAAGCTGCAGTGGTCTGAATGGAAAAAAAGTGTCTGGTCCTTAAGGGGTTTTATGACTGCAGTCCTTAAGTGGTTAAAGGTGTGGCACGGGCATTTCTAAAAGTGCCCCTTTTATCTCAAAAAGTTGGGAGGTATGCTTTAAGTCACCCTCCTGCCACACCTCTAGCCATGCATACCACTAAAAATGAATAAGCCAAAGATGTCATTTTAGAATTCAAACCACCCTGGTGCTTTCTATCATCACTAGTATTTGTTCATATTAACATTTGACATAAAAAAGAATATATCAATTTAAAGGATGGGAATAAAGTTTGTAACCATACATTTTTTTTCAGTAGAAAAATACATACAGTATATTTACATGAATCTGTACGTTAGTCCTGAAAGAAGAACATGAGGGAGAAAGAGGGACAGAGAGGTGAGGCTTCAAAAGAGGGACTGTCCCTCCTAAAAAGGGACAGTTGAGAGCTATGCATGTGCAGTAAGGTTTTGCTCCAAACATGGATAGCAGTACAAAGAAGAGGGTCCTTGCAGCAGCAGTGGGCTTGCTCTGGAGCATCCACTACTTACCATGTTTCCCTGAAGATAAGACCGCGTCATATATTAATTTTTGCTCCAAAAGATGTGTTGGGACTTATTTTCAGGGGATGTCTTATATTTATATGAACACACAAGTTCCTGTGCTGTGTGAATTCCTGCCTTCCACACTGTACCGCCTCTTTCTCTGCTGGATCCACCTCTTGTGTGCCTTTGTCGTCCCCTTGTACCTTTAGTCTCCTCTTTACCCTGTTCTCCTGCGTCCTGTGTTCTCTGCTGTCCCCCAGCATCCTCCTCTTACCCCCAGCTCCATGCAGCCCTGTCCCCCATGTCCTTTGATGTCCCACTTAGTGTTGGGCGAACATCTAGATGTTCGGGTTCGGGACGAACAGGGCCGCGATGTTCGGGTGTTCGACCCGAACTCCGAACATAATGGAAGTCAATGGGGACCCGAACTTTTGTGGTTTATAAAGCCTCCTTACATGCTACATACCCCAAATTAGCAGGGTATGTGCACCTTGGGAGTGGGTACAAGAGGAAAAAAAATATTTGAAAAAGAGCTTATAGTTTTTGAGAAAATTGATTGTAAAGTTTCAAAGGAAAAACTGTCTTTTAAATGTGGAAAATGTCATGTTTCTTTGCACAGGTAACATGCTTTTTGTCGCCATGCAGTCATAAATGTAATACAGAGAAGAGGTTCCAGGAAAAGGGACCGGTAACGGTAACCCAGCAGCAGCAGCACACGTGATGGAACAGGAGCAGGCGCAGGAGGAGAAGGCCATGCTTTTTGAGACACAACAACCCAGGCCTTGCATGAGGACAAGAAGCGTGCGGATAGCATGCTTTTTACCGCCATGCAGTCATAAATGTAATAAAGATAAGAGGTTCAATAAACAGGGACCGGGCGTCAACGCTAACCCAGCAGCAGCAGACGTGATGGAACAGGAGGAGGCGCAGGAGGAGAAGGCCACGCTTTCAGGTGCAACTCAGGCCTTGCATGAGGACAAAAAAATGTGTGCGCAAAGCAATGCAATGAGTAGTTTTCAGGACACAATGGGCTATTCGGAGGAGCTATTCCCACCCCCACAATCTTCTACCTGTGAAAGGTCAATGGAACAGCCACAAATGTTGTGCCCGGATTCACAACCTTTTTCTGTGGAAAATGCACCTCGCACTGAAATGCAAGGCGAGGCCGAGGATGAACATGACGTCAACAACTCAACATGACGCAAAATGGGGGCGGAACAGAAAGCTGCTTTCAATGTTTTGAAGGCCTTAATTGCCTCCGGTGGCCAGTTAGATGCATCATTCATCACACCCAAATCCCAGAGCAATGTGTGCAGGAATTTGAATCTCAGGAGGTGTACCGAGATCATCTGGACAAGTGACCAAGTGACAAAGTGACTAGTGACAAAGTGACAAAGTGACAAAATGACAAAGTGACAAAGTGACAAAATGACAAAGTGACAAGTGACAAAGTGAGAAGTGACAAGTGACAAAGTGCCAAAGTGACAAGTGACAAAATGACAAAGTGACAAAGTGACCAGTGACAAAGTGACAACTGACAAAGTAACAAAGTGACAAAGTGACCAGTGACAAAGTGACAACTGAGAGGTTGTTCTGGGGAGCTCCACTGCACTCAGTCGCATATGAGGAGAGGTCTCGTCGGGACTGCTGATCTTCCTCAGCTTGCTCAAAGCCTTGAGGGTTCCTGAAGATCCTCTGCTTGGAGTTCGCCGGGGTTCAGCTTGGTGTCGGGGTCGGCGGCGTCCTCCTCACTCCAACGTGGCAGATCTTCTGTTGAAGGAAAAAAAAAAAAAAACATTGTTAAAAGTCCAGTACCACTTCTGAAGGACTCACCAAGAGATGCAGGAGCGCTTCAATCCAGCGCACCATCGCTCGCTGGGTGATGTCCCTGCCTACGCGCTGGAATTCTACGCTGCACATGCTAGCACGCTTTTGCACAGTGCCGAGGCGCATTCCAGCAGCTAGTAGCTACCAAGCTTCTGTGGATCTGATTGGGCCACCATGTTGGATCTCTGCCAAGTCCTCCAAAATTTTGAGCAATCCACATTGCGTGACTGAGCAGTGACAACTCTACAGTCAGCATTACAATACCACTGCTGTGTTTACTGAAGAAATCAATGTTGAAGATGGAAACCGCTGGCATGATGCAAGTGGGGGATTCTGAAGATGAAAACGATCAGCGTGATGATACCAACATCAGGCAACCTGCCTCAGGAAACGCTGGTCCCAGCTATGACAAAGAACAGGACGAGGAACAGCTGGAGTTGGAGCAGGAATTGGATGCCCCCACTGCCGAGGGACAGAGCGGTGCACGTTGGACTTCCACAATTTAGCGGGAAAGGACAGCAGAAGAGGAAGAAAGTGATGCTGGTGACGAATATGGTGCATCACAACAATCACAACGCTTACAAGAACATGAAGATAGAGGAGTCTGGCAGGATTCTCTGGCACACATGGCTCAATTCATGCTAGACTGCATTGAACGCGGCCCGCGCATTATTCACTATTCATTATTATTCATTATTCTGGAATCTGGACAACACCAATTACTGGGTTTATACCCAGTTTGTACAAACACAATGTTAAAAAACTGATTGAAGAAAGTGTCAGACAGGTCAAAAATGGAACAATTCCAGCAGGCCCTTGAGGATGGAGACTTTAGAGAGGAGATTGACATCCTCCTCCTTCTCTAGCCAGTTGTACGCCGACAGACTGACTTCAGCAAACCCAGGAGGACCAGGAGGGCAGCAAAGAACACAAGCTGCTGCTAGTGCCCAAAATGGAATGGTATTGGCAGTGTCCTTGGAGTGGGAACATTTTCTGACACCCATGCAGCAGCCCACAGAACAGCAATCGGGCAGTTCCACGTCCTCCAACACCAATCGCCTAGAGAAGATGGTCAAGGTCCAGGACTACATGTCAGATGGCGTAGCTGTGTTGAACAATCCATCTGCAGACAGACGGTGAGTGTGACAGGCAGCACAGAAGGACCATGGCAACTCACTCATAGTACCACAGTTTGATAGTGCTGCCCAAAAAATTATATGGATCCGTGGACCCGGGCACTGCAGGCAGTACTGGGAAGACACAGACCCCTCATCGTCCTCAACATTAACTTGGGATGCTGGCCTGAGCCCGACCTCCTCCTCCACATCAGGCCCCATCATCTCCTCAATGGCAGCCCTCATTAATCGTTCTGGCGACGGACCGATGGACACAACATTCTCCTCCGGAGAGGGCTGCTGCTGACCACTGGCTGCTGTAGTGGATGTTATAGCTTGCGTGGGGCGTTGGCTGTTGCTGTTGTTGGGAGTGCTGCTCACAGCGGAGGTCTCTGAGGAACTCATGGTGAGCTCATATAGTGGTTGGCGGTGAGTGGAGTATTACTGATCCCAGCAATATACACACTGACTGGCAGAGTACGCAATGCTATATAGTCTGGCTGAGCGGTGTACACAGAGTGGCAGTACACACAATGCTATATAGTCTGGCTGAGCCGTGTACACAGAGTGGCAGTACACACAATGCTATATAGTCTGGCTGAGCGGTGTACACAGAGTGGCAGTACACACAATGCTATATAGTCTGGCTGAGCGGTGTACACAGAGTGGCAGTACACACAATGCTATATAGTCTGGCTGAGCCGTGTACACAGAGTGGCAGTAAACACAATGCTATATATAGCGTGGCTGAGCGAGGTACACAGTGGCAGTACACACAATGCTATGTAGTCAGGCTAAGCCGTGTACACAGAGTGTCAGAAAACACAATGCTATATATAGCGTGGCTGAGCGAGGTGCACAGTGGCAGTACACACAATGCTATATAGCCAGGCTAAGCCGTGTACACAGAGTGTCAGAAAACACAATGCTATATATAGCGTGGCTGAGCGAGGTGCACAGTGGCAGTACACACAATGCTATATTAGTCAGGCTAAGCCGTGTACACAGAGTGTCAGAAAACACAATGCTATATATAGCGTGGCTGAGCGAGGTGCACAGTGGCAGTAAACAATGCTATATATAGTGTGGTTGAGCGAGCGGTGTACTACTGTTCCCAGCAGCGACACACAATGACTGGGGGGGGACCCTGGCTAGCGTGGCTGGAGAGCGAACTACCCTGCCTGCCTACCCAAAGCTAAACCCACAGACAAATGGCGGAGATATGACGTGGTTCGGGTATTTATTTACCCGAACCACGTGACCGTTCGGCCAATCAGAGCGCGTTCGGGCCCGAACCACGTGACCCGTTCGGCCAATCACAGCGCTAGCCGAACGTTCGGGGAACGTTCGGCCATGCGCTCTTAGTTCGGCCATGTGGCCGAACGGTTTGGCCGAGCACCGTCAGGTGTTCGGCCGAACTCGAACATCACCCGAACAGGGTGATGTTCTGCAGAACCCGAACAGTGGCGAACACTGTTCGCCCAACACTAGTCCCACTGCATCCTATTCTTTCCCCCAGCTCCATGCCGCTGTGTCCCCAAGCTTTAGCCTATGGGGAATAAGTAGGACAACTTGTGTTTCTACTGGAGCTGATGGGTCTCGTAGATGGGACCATAGCTCCATTATTGGGCCAATTATTGCACTCCTTGAGTAGCGAGTGCAGTGACTGGCCCAATGACAGAGCCATGGTCCCGCTCGTGAGACCATCGGCTCCAGTAATAGTAGTACTGCCGCTAGGGCTTACTTTTGGGTAGGGCTTATATTTTGAGCATGCTCAAAATTTTTGCTAGGGCTTACTTATGGGCATATGTTCATTTTGGGAAAACGGGGTATGCAAGTATCTAATGTTCAAACTTTTTTTCCTCACAGCACTCACCAAATAATTTTTTTTTTTTTTTTTTTGTACAGTAGCCAACAGCCATTTTCCAATCCGTTTGCCACCAGCGTGACTATCAATAATTATTATAGTACAAGGATTCCATACATACAATGCTGTTGACCTAAAAAAATTTCCCCAATTCTCCCATCCAGATCAGATGCCTTTTTTCTCATCTTCTGTAAGTAGAAACAAAAACCCTTCTGGTGGTCATAGTTCCCAGGCCTGTCTTCTAAGCAAGTTTGCTTTTTAATTTTTATGATTATTATAATATAATAGAAAGATGAAAAGCTGTGTCCTCTGTTGAAGTAGAAAGCAACTTAGTATGTAGCTACATTATAGGGGAAAAAATATTATATATATATATATATATATATATATATATATATATATATATATATTTTTTTTTTTATTATTTATTTATCTTCTATAATGTAGCTATAAGCCAGGCTGCTTTGCTTTCTACCGTTACAGAGGACACAGCTTTTCATCCTTCTATAGCTGAAAGCAGCCATTTTGTTGGAGTCTCACTACAGTTATGGACATAAATCCATACACTATTTTTTATCGTTTTTGCTCTTCAATCCAAATCACCGCGGCTCTCCCCTTTTTGAATCAGAAATACTAAAGCAAACTATTTCCTAAAGACACGACCATCCTTTTGATCGGCTGTCAGGGTTGTCATTTATCTTCAGCCCCGCCCCGATTATGTGACCAGCTCTCTTATTGGTAGTTGGCTTTAAAGTTTGTCTGTTTATCGGTTGACCCACTATTCTTATTCCTCTTATTTGAAACCGCCTCGAACCGTAACGAGGCGTCCTATTGGTCCTACCGATTATACGCGTGTACAACCCTTGCATCCTCTCTGATTGGCTTGTGCTCCGGACACTTCCTGGGACGCATCCAATGAGCGCAGCCGGTGACCAGACTCGCTTTGTTAACCCTTGGTGGGCTGCAGTCGGGAAGGCTGGCGGGCGGCTGCCATCCGCAGCGGAACGTCACGGGTGCCGCCAGCAAATGAGAGGAGTGAGAAGGCGGGGCCTGACAGACACTGCTGGGTCAGGGAGCGCACTGGGGGGAAGCATAGCTTCATACTGTCAGGGAACGGCAGCCGGAGCCGCAGGTGAGGGGAGCGGGGGAGGGACTCGGGTTCCTGCTGTGGGAATGAGTCACGTGATGCTGTATATTGGTGCTAGGGAGAGGGGAGTCTAGACTGGCATGTAGAGAGGGCTGCTCTATCATGTGTGGTAGGGGTGCCAGTACCTGGGGGGTGGTGGTTGTGTTTCCCCCCACTGGCACTACATGAGTGGGCCTGTAAGTGTCCCAGAGCAGTGTGTACCCCAGGGGTCCCCCTGCCTCCACTTATTATGCTGCAGCCGTGTAGTGTGAATTCAATGTATGTGCAGATGTAAGGAGTGATAAATACTAGTTTTCTGCTGTCTGATTTGTTTTCTTCCCTGTAGTCTAGTGTGTGTGTGTGTGTGTGTGTGTGTGTGTGTGTGTGTCTCTCTCATGTTGCAATAGTCTATTTAAGGGAACCCATGATGGCCACTTCCTGTTTGCGGCAATATAGTTGTGTCCACTAAATTTGTAAGGAATAGGGGACACATCGAGAAAAGCTATCCATGCCAACTGAATAGGTTCAGTAAAGGTGCGTGAGTGAGACGGCAGCTGAAGTGAGCAATGTGCCCAAAGGTTATGCATTTTTTTTCCCCCAAATTGGTCTTTATTGGAAGTTTTAAGTGTATAACAATAAACAAGTAACGGGGGAGGAGGAGGAGGCAAACTACACAGCCTACATGAGTTACATAGGATCTCAAAAACAAAATTAATTTGGAACCTTGGACAACTAATGTCCTCAAAAATGTTGACTGTAGTTCTGAAATCGTCAGAGAGTTTGCCCAGCCAAGAAGCTGGAAGCTTATGCAACCCATTTCTTACAAATAAATGGACGTGACTAGCTTGCCACAATCAGGAATTAGCAGTTGGTCTATGGGGTTTCCTGCTGGATCCCCTTGAGCCTCGACTAGCGTCCAGTAATATCCCACAGGGCTGCAGGGAGCCTGGCTCTTGCAGTTGCCTTCCTTTAGTTTATGAAAAGCTGTTGGTTCCCTTAAAGTGAACCCAAGGCATTTTCAAAATAAAAAGTTTGAATCTCTCAAGGCTTTCCATGTCCTCCTCAACACCAGGACTGTGCTCCTCTTGTACTGAGCCTGTGCGAGTTTGCCTGCACAGTAGTGCCAAGCCGCTCTTGCAGGGAACCCATACTTGTGCAGGTGAAATACAGCCGTACTCTGTGGGGAGAGCGTGGCAACAAGAACCTATCTGAAAAGCTCTTGCTATATATGTTCAGAGGGTCACTGCATGGCGACAGTAGGGAGAGGACGATATGGGAAGTATCTGGACTATCCAGAGGCTTCTCTCTACCTAGTTAACTAGTTAAGTAGCTAACTTTTTTTTTTTTTTATTTTATTGGGTTCCCTTTAAACCATGTTGCCTGCTTTAAAGTTCCCAACAGTCTTCATTACAGTACAAGCACAGGTTTAAAGATGTATCTAGTACTGTTGCCAATAACTCACGGGGGCATAGTGGACTCTTGCCTTGTCCATGGTTCGAATCCCAGACTGAGCATGTTCCAGTGTCTTCTACACGGGTTTCCTCCCACATACCAAAAATGTACAGATAATTTTATTGGCTTCTCCCTACATTGGCCCTAGACTGCAATAGACATGTGACTATGGGATGGATTAGATTGTGAACCCCTCTGAAGAACAGCAAGTGACAGAACTGCACATTCTGTACAGCCCTGTGGAAGATGTCAGCGCTATATAAATACAAAATAACTAGAGCTGTAGAAAGTTAGCCAGTGAGAGCAGTTTGGATGGAGAAAAGTGAAAGTAGAAGTTATGACACATCTTGAAGTCTTATAGCATACATATTTGGACACCGGTATACTTGAAAATAAAGCACTTGTCAATGGTGCAATATACCTCTATATTGATTTTAGCTCATTTATTAATATTGGAAGGTTAAAGCACTTTGCAAGATCATAAGCGGTTTCTCGCAACGCAAAAAAAATTAAAATTCTCAGCCCATATTCATATGATGTTTATGTAAGCCTACAACACCTTTTAATGTAATAACTTATATTTCTATATTAAACTTGAAGATATAAAAAATTTCAGCCCATGTAAATTAATGAGCTTGGTCATATTACATAAATTTTTGCATGTATGCAAAACTTGCAGCTTGTAGTAATTGTGTGTGTCTATCTATCTATTTCATTAGCTGCTGTGGAGAGAACATTAACTTTTTTTTTTTTAAGGCCATAGATAGTGCCTTTATAGGGAACCTGAACTCAGAACTTCTTATTTTCTGCTCTAAAAAGATAAGCAACAACATATTAACCTTTAAAGAAAAATAGTTTTGTTACAGCTGATAGAAATTCTGCAATAAATCTACAGTGTGTCTACTTCCTGCTTTCATGGAAGCAGAAAATATTGTCAACATCCTGTGTTTACCGATCAACTGCTCTGCTGTGGCAGCCAGCTGACTCAGCTGAGATCAAATTAAAACTTGATTAGTCACTGATGAGGGGAACTAGACATGTTAAAGGAGAACTGTAGTGAGAGGTATGTGGAGGCTGCCATATGTTTCCATTTAAGCAATACCAGTTGCTTAGCTATCCTGCTAATCCTCTGCCTCTAATACTTTCAGCCATAGCCCCTGAACAAGCATGCAGCAGATCAGGTGTTTCTGACAATTTTGACAGATATGACCAGATTTGCTGCATGCTTGTTTCTGGTGTGATTCAGACACTTTTTCAGCCAAATAGACCAGTAGGGCTGCCAGGCAACTGGTATTGCTTAAAAAGAACTAAATATGGCAGCCTCCATATACCTCTCACTACAGTTCTCCTTTAAACCAGAGATGCCCACACTTTTTCATCTTGTGAGCTACTTTAAAAATGAGCCAAGTGAGTTAAAATGATCTACCCATGTACAATTTTATGAGCACAAATGTATGTGCAGAATGGAAAATGTAGTATGGTCTGGATCTACCATGAAGTCCTTTGCAATCTATCGGTAGATCACAATCTACACAATGGGCACCCCTAGGTTAAACTCTCTAAATACATACAGGGTGGATTTCTCTGTTCTCCTTCTGTCCTGTACAAGAGTTCGGGTCCACTTTAAAGCTGGCAACCTCAGCAGAGCAGCTAATCTGTAAACACAGGATGTTAACCCTTTGTCTTCTTCCATGAAAGTTGGAAGTAGAGACACTTCAGATGTATTGCTGGATTTGTATGTTTTTCTTTAGGCCACTTTCACAATGAGAGGTTGCGTTTTGATGCGACGATAAAGTCGCAACGCAAACTAACAAAGCAACGTCCCAAAAACTCACAACGCAACTTAATGCCCCGTTATGGTTGCATACAGTAGAGCATACAGGCAATGAAATGTATGCTTCCAAGTCATTACTGAGCATGTGCAAACAGTCCAACACAGCTAATAACGTGTATAACACACAGCATGCAGCACTTTCTAATAACTCTACACGTTACACACAAACGCAACGTGTGCACTGTGAATGTCACCAAGAGTTAACATTGCTGTGCGTTCGTTTTCGTTGTGACATTTTCTAACATGCGACTTTAACGTCACACTGTGAAAGAAGCCTTAAAGGTTATTATGCTGTTGCTTATCTTTCAGAGCAGAGCGGAAGTTCTGAGTTCAGATCCTCTTTAAAACACATGAAAATACATATGCATTTCAGCCTTCCCCTACCCCTCCAGTAAGCACAGTATTAGATGTTATACTGATAGTAAATTAGCAGTGGTATGTACTGAACTCGGGAAGTTTTCTTCCTGGTCTCTTTTGGAGATGATTGTGCATTCAGACTTGAGGCATTTTTGCTGTACAGGAAGCAGAGTTCATTTGAGCTGACAAAAAACCTTGTACATGCTTAATCAGATTTGGAAAGCAGTTTTAGACCTTAAACTTCCACATTTCGCTAGCTGTGTTCAAAGTTCAGCCCACTGTAGAGCAAGAAGGAAAAACCTGCCTCGTCAAACTTCATATCACATGTCTGTTTTGTTGTAAATGGAATTTTAGCACTTCCTATCGTCCTGTGCAGATTACTAACCAATGAGGTATTATAGGGCATAGAGCTGAAACAGTGTGAACATGTCTGATATCGCTGTCATATTGTAGAGTCAGTTTTGGGGAAACCAGTTACACGAACAGTAGCTTTTTGGAATATGAGGAAACTGTTGTGCAAGGAGGAAATGCCACGCAGATATGGGGTGGATCATACAAACTCCATGCGGATAGTGGTTTAGCTAGATTTGAGACCCTAGCATGACAAGATGATTGTTAACCTTACATACCTCGATCTCGGCTGGGTTGGAGATAATCAGCACTGAAAAGTAATTATGGTATACCGTGCTGGACTGCTAGCAGAATGTTTACACTTAGTTCATGTCAGGCTCAGCCCACAATTGAGCTGATAAAGGCTTGTGCAATACCTGTTGCTTGACAGCAGACTTGTGCAACATTTTTTTTTTTTTCTTAAATCAAGGTTTTGCTGTATAAAGTAAAAGAGAAGCTGTTGTGGATGTGTATTTATTACTGCGATCAGATAAAGCTGTAATTCAGTAACCTTCTAGCAATCCTAGGTATATTCTGTTATCACCCTGGTGAAGGTTGCCAGCCATGTAAAGCACAACTGAAGTGAGAGGGATATGGAGGCTGCCATATTTATTGCATTTTAAGCAATGCCAGTTGCCTGGCAGTCTTGCTGATCCTCTGCCTCTAATACTTTCAGCCATAGACCCTGAACAAGCATGCAGCAGATCAGGTGTTTCTGACATTATTTTCAGATCTGACTAGATTAGCTGCATGCTTGTTTCTGCTGTGATTCCAACACTACTTCAGCCAAATAGATCAGGAGGCCTGCTAGGCAACTGGTATTGCTTAAAAGGAAGTAAATATGGCAGCCTCCATGTTCTTTTAACTTCAGTTGCGCTTTAAGAAATACCAGTTGCTTGGCTCTCCTGCTGATCCTCTGTCTCTAACACTTTTAGCCATAGCCACTGCACAAGCATGCAGCAGATCAGGGGTTTCTGACATTGTCAGATCTGACAAGTTGAGCTGCATGCTTGTTTCTGGTGTTGTTCAGACACTGTTGCGGCCAAATAGACCAGCATTGCAGCCAGGCAACTAGTATAGTTTAAAAGGAAATAAATATGGCAGCCTCCACATGCCTCTCACTTCAGTTGTCTTTGATAACAACTGTCTGGGTGTGCCTGGGCATTAATGTTCTCCTGATTGGGCATCCTTAGTGGAACAGGAGAGAGTATCGGGCACGCTGAGGAGCAGTGATCAGATGAAAAATCCTAGGCTTTACAAATCCCAAAGTATACTCTGAACCTTACATGGGGTTATTAGATTTGGAAACTTTAGGCTACGTTCAGTGATCAGTTGCATAATGCACGTGTTATAAGTGTGAACTCCAAAGGAGAGTGGAAATAAAGTTAATACAAAGCCTGCATACAGCGAGTTTAGAATAACGCAATCGGGCCCATAGGATTGCATGGGCAGTGAATTGACATGCAGAATGATTCTGCAACGCAACTGATTACTGTGAACTAGCCCTTAGTTTCTCTTTCTGATTTGCATTGTGTAAAGCTCTATTTCTGTTTATGCAAATTGAGGTTAGACTCGAATTTTCAGATCTGCCGAATTGTGAGCTCAATGACACTGGTGTAAAAAAAACAACAATAAATAAATAAATAAATAAAAAAAGAAAAAAAAAAAAAAGAGCTAGTGTTGGGTAATTTCTTAAAGGGAAGGTTCAGGGACCGTTGAAAAAAAAATAAAAATCCGCACCCACTTACCTAGGGGTTCCTCCAGCCCGTGGCAGGCAGGAGGTGCCCTCGGCGCCGCTCCGCAGGCTCCCGGTGGCCGACCTGGCCAGGCCGGCAGCCAGGTCGGGCTTCTTCTGCGTTCCAAAATGCGCCTCACGGCGGCGCGCTGACGTCATCGGACGTCCTCCGGGCTGTACTGCGCAGGCTCAGTAGTTCTGAGCCTGCGCAGTACAGCCCGGAGGACGTCCGATGACGTCAGCGCGCCGCCGTGAGGCGCATTTTGGAACGCAGAAGAAGCCCGACCTGGCCGCCGGCCTGGCCAGGTCAGGTTGGCCACCGGGAGCCTGCGGAGCGGCGCCGAGGGCACCTCCTGCCTGCCACGGGCTGGAGGAAGCCCCAGGTAAGTGGATGCGGATTTTTATTTTTTTTTCAACGGTCCCTGAACCTTCCCTTTTAAAGGAGAACTGTAGTGAGAAGTATATGGAGGCTGCCATATTTATTTTTAAAGGGGAACTTCAGCCTAAACAAACATACTGTCATCAAGTTACATTAGTTATGTTAATTAGAATAGATAGGTAATATAATCTCTTACCCACCCTGTTTTAAAAGAACAGGCAAATGTTTGTGATTCATGGGGGCTGCCATCTTTGTCATGGGGCAGCCATCTTTTTGGTTGAAAGGAGGTGACAAGGAGCAGGAGACACAGTTCCAACTGTCCTGTGTCCTGATTACCCCTCCCAGCTGCACACGCTAGGCTTCAAATGTCAAAATCAAAATGGTAAAAAAAAAAAATTGCACCAAAACAGCAGAACGAGAACAACATCAGAAATCCCATCATGCTTTGCACAGCATCAGGGGAAAAAAGCCCGGGCAGTTTTCTTCTGTGCAGCTAAAAATGAGGCTTGTACAAGAGAAACAAAGTTCTGATGCTGTGAAACTGTTAAAGAAACACCAAGCCTTTTCAGTGGCGCCGAGTCGATTTTTAGTCCGGAGGTTCACTTTAAGCAATACCAGTTGCCTGGCAGCCGTGCTGATCTATTTGGCTGAAAAAGTGTCTGAATCGCACCAGAAACAAGCATGCAGCAAATCTTTTCATACCTGTCAAAATTGTCAGAAACACCTGATCTGCTGTATGCTTGTTCAGGGCCTATGGCTGAAAGTGTTAGAGGCAGAGGATTAGCAGGATAGCCAGGCAACTGGTATTGCTTAAATGGAAACAAATATGGCAGCCTCCATATACCTCTCACTACAGTTCTCCTTTAAGGTACCCATACACTACGTTGATTTTCCCACCAATGTACAGCAGATCACTGTGATCGAATCTGCTGTAAAATCGTTAATGCAATTGTTGACCGATTTCCACCCGGAATCGATCGATTCAGTCAATCTGTCCAGGCAGAAAATTTAGCTCGATCACCGGTGGGTCAGAAGCGAGTCATTAGCGGCATTCAATGCGATGACGACCGACGCAGCAGTCATATCACCTGTCCACCGGCGCGAGTCCCCGGGTCCCTGCAGTCTTTCATGTCTGGCTGCGTCATCTCCGTCTTCTCTTAACTTCCTGACCCGTCCCGTGAGAAGGCAAAGTTCAAATAGTAAAGGGTGGTCTAATGTTTGAAATTCCACTTGTCACAGGACAGGAAGTGAAGTGAAGACGGAGGAGGATGCTGGAAGAAGGGACAACACGGACCTGGGGACTCGCGCGGGCAGACAGGTAATAATATTGCTGCTGGCTGGGTGTGGAGGGGCGGTGAGGCAGGGCAGCAGCAGCAGTTCCACAGGTTGTGAATCGATTTCTTGCTGAAATAGATTCAAAATCTGTGTGCAGTGTATGGGCAGCCATTGGATTCCTCTCTGATCATATTCGATCAGAGAGGGATCTATCTGTTGGTCGATCTGGTGGCAATCAAACAGTGTATGGCAGCCTTTATTGTAAAGGATTAGACTGATATGCCATAATTTTAAATCTGGGTTAAAAACAGCAATGGAAGTACAGTGTATTGTTTAATTAGATAATTGAAGAGTGCTTAAAACAAACCTGAACTGAAAATTAAAAGTCAAAATAAACCTAACCGTATCCTACTTGCCTCCCGTGTAGTCTACACATCAATCTTTCTCCTCTCTTGTGTCCCGTTTGACCACTGCGATCGACAGAATTTTCAGTTTTCCATTTTAAAAATGGTGATGACCCCCCATAACAGTTTTCTGGTCAGTACACTGTTAAACTGTAATATTGCCCATGTGAGCCATAGGGAAACATGGACATTACTTTGCTCATCAGTTGTCCTTTCACTTATAACTGACAGCAACTGATATATTTCAGTTCTGAAAAAATCTTGTCAGAACTGGAAGGGATCGATGTAAGAAGAAAATGGTGATCTTCTAAGAGGAACTGACAGCGAGGTAAGTATGTACAATTCATTTGCAGGTACATCATATGTGTATTTTAAATAATTTTACTTGGTTCAGGTTCACTTTAAGTACAAGTACACTTGTACTTTTTATTATTGATTTATAAAGCACTAATATATTCGGTGGCACTGTACAAAGTAAGAAACATACATGGAGCACATAATAAAAAAGACAATGTTAGACACTGGTTCAAAATACAGAATTGGTAGATATGGTAATTACAGTGACAAATGAATATGATGAATAAACTCAATTCCAAGACACAAAATGGTGAGAGAGCACTGCCCCTGCGAGCTTACAACCTAGAGGAATGGGGGTGGAGGGGGTATACAAGAGGTGGAATTGTTTACAATATGAATGTCTAGCTTTATGCCAATACAAGGATATGTATAAAACTCAAAAAGGTTTATATGCAAAAATACAAAGTCTTTATTGAAGACAAAAGTCATGCAAAATATTCATAAAAATTCATAAATATTCAAGAACCATATTCCATAGCCGAGGATGGCGAACATACAGCCGTGATAACATCAAGTTAGTGCAGTTGCAAGTATAGAGGCGACAACATCAACTTGTTTTGGGATAGACATTTTATCAGGCCTCCACATAGCAATATGTCAAAATCAATAAATATAAAATCATTAAAACCATATGGTGGTTGGGTACACTAAAAAGTTAAATAATCTAGCAATGAGCCATGGTGAGGGTGAGAGCTGGTGTATAAGACTGTGAGATATGTGGAAAGTTGAGTAATGCTGGGAATACACGGTAAGATCGACTCCCGCCGCATACCCGCGGCCGCCCAGATCGATTCCCGCTCGTCCCTGCGGGCGCTTCCTTATCTCCTGCTCGATTTCCGCTATTGTCCGCCTGCGGGTATAGAGCGGGGAATCGATCCGTGCGGTGATCGGACATGTCGGAAATTATCAATCGAGCTATCAGTGGCTCGATTGATAAGAGAAAATCTTACCGTGTATGCCCAGCATAAGATGTAAGAGAGTAGCATAGATACCATAACAGTGAATAAACAGAGGAACAATACCATTATTGTGAACAGTAGAACAATAAAGAAAAAGAAAATGTTATAAACACCAATTGCCACCACCCAGCAAAGCAGACTATGGAGTCTTATTTATGGAGTCATATTTATTTCCTTTTAAATAATACAAGTTGCCTGGCAGCCCTGCTCATCATTTTGCACACAGTAGTGGCTGAATTATACCAGAAACCAGCATGCAGCTAATCTTGTCAGATCTGACCATAATGTCAGAAACACCTCATCTGCTGCATGCTTGTTCAGGGTCTACGGTTGAAATTATTAGAGGCAGAGGATCAGCAACACGGCCAGGCAACTGGTAGTGCTTAAAAGGAAATAAATATGGCAGCCTCCATATCTCTTATCACCTCGGATTCACATTAATACTATAGGCCTCTAGTGGTCACAGCTCCCCTAGTGTCTGTTCCCTGTATTACACCACACAGGTGCCCAGGGACACAGAAGTGAAGACTGACCAGCTGGTGGGGAGAAGCAGAGACTGGGCCCAGGCAGGCGCACACAGATATTCAAAGATTTCATGCTGAAATCAATTGAAAATCTGTGTGGAGGGAATGGAGCAGATAAATCCCTCTCTGATCAGAAATGGATCTATCGGCTGGCCATATCAGCCAGTGTATGGCCACCTTAATACTCATAGCCATAGACCCTGAATAAGCATGCAGATCAGATGTTTCTGACAAGATTAGCCACATGCTTAGTTCAGGTGTGTGATTCAGACACTACTGCAACCAAATAGATCAGGACTGCCAGGCAACTGGTAAAGGAAATGAATATGGCAGCCTTCTTATAGGGGGATAAGAAGGCTGCCATATTCATTTCCTTTACACACCGCCAGGTGTGGTTGAGCAGACAGCCAGGTGGCTCGCTCACGGGTTGGGGGTCACGGGTGCCGCACACACGCCTGATTGTCAGCTGAGACAGTAGTTATTGACCACCTCAGCCGACTTAGAGGAAACCTGAAGTGAGGGGGCACTTCAGGTATCCGCTAATGCTTTAGACATTTACATGGAAGTTAATGATGTTTTGCACATATGTCCACAGCATGTGAACATAGCCTAAAACCTCGTACACACGGCTGAATTAAGTCGGCTGAGGTGGTCAATAACTGTCTCAGCTGACAACCAGGCGTGTGTGCGGCACCGTGACCCCCAACCCGTGAGCGAGCCACCTGGCGGTCTACTCAACCACACCTGGCGGTCGCCAATCCAATTGTCCGTACTTTCACCTGCCCTCCTGGTGACGTCATGTACGGCGCTCGTGTCATGTTGCCTCTACCAACCCCCCCCCTCCCCCCCCCCCCCCCCCCCCCCCCCCGCCAGCTACACAGCTGAAACATGTGCGCGCAGCCCGGCCCAGCGATGTTCCCTGTCGGGGGACATGCGTTGTCAGTGTGTACTGGGCCTAAGATGGGAGGGGGACGAGATAGATGCCTGTTGGGGTTTCACAATGATGTGGTAATGCACGAGACATTGAGAAGGGAGATGTGTGACAATGTAGCCAACACTAAGAGCGGTGTTATCAAAGTCTAAGCGTGTAATATGCGCTCATTATAAAAAGAACCTCTTGCTCCAGATGGCACTGTAAATTATGCCAAATGCAAACAGTACACTACACATGCTCAAGATGTGAGAAGCAAATTAATCAGGAACTAGAACTTAAAACCTAATTCCAGGAAGGTAAGAAAAATATTGAGTAATATATTGCAGGACATTTTGGCTCTAATGAAGCCCACTGGAGATCGCAGTCGCGGAATGCTTTTGTTTTGATTTTATTGCTGCAATTTTTGGAGTGATTATGGCTGCATTTGAAATGATTTTTAATTTAAAGAGACTCTGTAACAGAAAAAAAAAAAAGTTCCCCTGGGGGGTACTCACTTCGGGAGGGGGAAGCCTCTGGGTCCTAATGAGGCTTCCCCCATCCCTGTAGCTGCAGGCAATCCAGGGCTGGCTCCCTTGAAGCGTCCCGCAATCCGTGCTCGACAAGCCTGACAAGGCTTGCTATATTTACCTTCCCTGGCTCCAGCAGGGGCGCTGTTGCAGCTCTCAGCCCGGAGATAGGCGGAAATAGCCGATCTCTGTCGGGTCCGCTCTACTACGCATGCGCAGGAGACTTGCGCCTGCGCAGTAGAGCGGCCTGACATCCATCGCTTATTTCCGCCCATCTCCGAGCGGAGAGCAGGTACTGCTCCTGTGCTGGAGCTGAGAAGGTAAATACTTATATCCCCGCCGTTCCCGAAGCTTTTTCGCCGCCGCCGTGGGATGGAGGAGGGCGGGGGAAGCCATCGATAGGATCCAGAGGCTTTCCCCACCCGAGGTGAGTACCCCCCCCCCCCCCCCCCCCCCCCCAGAACAGCTTTTGTTCGTTACAGGTTAGCTAGCGGTTGTACAGTGATTGCAATTCGTGCATTTATAATAAACAGTATGTTGTATTTTTTTTTTTTCTGTATTTAGCTATTGTATCCAGAACTTTTCTTCTCTACACTGTATGTACTCAATCATCCTGATTGCTATTAGAATTTTTGCCTTATTCAGTTTTTGGTTTAGCGCGTGTTAAAAAATGCTTCAGTGCGTTGCGCTGCGCTTTTTTTAGGCCAGTTTTTCTTATTGTAGCAGTTGTCAAAGCTTTCATATGTACCGTATATACTCGAATACAAATCGACCTCGTGTATAAGTTGACCCCAATATTCAACCTTAAGCTGGAATTTTTTTTATTGACTCAAGTATAAGTCTACACAGCAAAGTTAATGGCTGCACTTGGGGCTCAGGAGGGGTTAATGACAGCACTGCATACAGTATTGAAGCCAAGTGCAGCCAATATCTCCTCCAGGCCACCAAGTGCTGCAATTATTCACTCTTTTATGCTGCTCAGTATTCCCCCTCCTTTCAGACCTGTGCCTTCTTGGCATTTCCTTTCCTCAAAGCATCACTTACCACTGGGTACATTGCTGCAAATGGGAATGTCACTATTAGTACACACATTACTCAGTGTGCTCAGTGTTGCCCGTGACTCGTGTATAAGTCGACCTCTATACTTTTATGAAGTGAATCAGACCTAACTTTCTAGACTTATACTCAAGTATATACAGTAAATGTATTTTTTTTTTTCCAATTAGGGGTAAAAAGCGCATGCGCTTGTACACGCTTGTATGCGCTTCTATGCGCTAAAAAAAGTGGTCCTATTCAATTGCATTGATGTGCGCTTTACAGCTCAATGCACAGAAATGCAGGCAACACTACGTTTTTGTAACACTGCTCAGCGCAGCGCATAGATGTGAACCAGGCATATTTAATTACATGGGAAAATCAATACCTTGCAGAACGCACAGGGCAATGCGCTCTGAAAAGTGCACAGAAACATCCCTAATGTGAACGAGGCCTAAGGGCTTGTTCACACTGCAGGCGTTTTTCGTCTTTTTTGGCCGCCTACGCTTTTTAAAAACTCCCCCTCTCATGGTCAATGCATGTTTATGAGAGGGTTCATATCAGCGCGGGTCGGCTTGGAAAGCTGTGCGTGTTCCATTTTTGGGGCGATTCCGCGTCAATGGAAGGTATAGGAAAATCGGCGACCGCAAACAAAAACGCGCATTAAGGCAATTGCGTTTGCTTTTTTAAGAATAAATGCATTGTATTCTTTTCCAGGTTAAAGAGTTCACTTCCAGACTTGCGTCAGGGAGTGAATTACAAAACCGCTCGGAAAAAAATGCTTAGAAAACCGCTAAGCACAAAAATAAATCGCCCACCCAAGCGCTAGGAATCGGGGGGGGGGGGGCAATGGAAAGATGCCTCAAAAAAAAAATCGCTGACAGACATGCGACCAGAACGCAATGTGAACAGGGCCTAAGGCAGGGACTTGTCTGTTTTCATGTTTTTTTTCTGCATAGGAAAACTGATAGCCAATGTTAATCAATGCGCCAGTACACATTTCAATTCGTTTTTTTCTATGCAAAAAAAAACACGATTGTGTTCATTTCCTCAGTGAACTACATTCATTTCTGTGAAATTTTTTTTTTTTTTTTTTTTACCACATACAAACACTAAGCTGTAGACACACTGTGAGTGTTTTCTGAGTGCTTTTTTGACCATCTGTGCTTTCTGAGCGTTTGTAGGAAATCACAATCGTGGGGTATTTTTTTTTTTGGGGGGGGGGGGGGGTAGAGAATCGCGATTGCAGTGATTTTTAACTGGAATTTATTGGAATTTAATGCAAGTCAATGGAAGAGTTGTTTTTGTATTTTCTTGTTTTGTTTTTAAAACTCTCAGAAAGCTCTGATGGTCAAAACGTGCTCCCAGTGTGGCTACAGCCTTATTGTGTGCAGAAAAGCACACACAAAGAACCGGCAGACAAGTGTGCACCCAGCCACTGATTGTACTATTATTTTTTAAGATTAGAGCTACAGATGATTTAGAGAGACCGAAGGAGGCTGACATATTTTAACAATGCACATTGCCTGGCTGTCCTGCTAATCCACAGTCTCTAATACTTTTAGGGCCTGTACACACTGCTGCGCTTGCGTTGCGTTTTTAAAAACGCAAGGTCTTTTGAAAAAGAATGAAAATCGTGATGACTTGTACACACTGGTGCGATGCGTTTTTAAAAAAACGCAAACGCAGTGCCTGCTGCGCTTTTTTAAGCGCAGCGCATGAAAAACTCATTAAAAACGCATGCGCTTGCGTTTTTGCCTGCGTTTTTCAGAAGTCAGTATCCCAGAAGACTCTGCAATGTCCTGATTCCTGTTGAAATGTAAACTAGAAAAAAAACAAAGGATTCTTTAGCAATTACAAGAAAAACGCAAACGCACAAAAAAAACGCAGGCAAAAGCACATGCGTTTTTAAAACTACAGGCACTTTAAAAACGCATGCGCTTGCGTTTTTGCCTGCGTTTTTCAGTGTGTACAGGCCCTTAGCCGTAGACCCCAAACATGCATGCACATCAGATGTTTCTGACAAAATTGGCTGCTTGCTTGTGTGAGTCATACACTGCATACCAGAAAGATCAGCAGGACAGCCAGGCAACTGATATTGTTTAAAACATGGCTGTGGAGTCGGGACAAAAATCTTCCGACCCCTTAGTTTATGAAACCACGACTCCGGGTACCCAAAATAGCCTCGACTCTGATTCCTTAGACTAATACTTAATCGTGCTGTGGATTTTGTACAAAAATCATCCGACTCCTGACTCCGACTACTCCGTTTATGAAATCAACGACTCCGACTCCGGGTATCCAAAATTGCCTCGACTCCGACTTCACAGCCCTGGTTTAAAAGGAAATAAATCATACATCTCATACCTTGGGTTCTTTTTAAAGTGCACCTGAAGTAAGAGGGATATCAAGGCTGACCTATTTCCTTTTAAACTATGCAGATTGCCTGTCTGTCCTGGTGAGCCTTTACCTCCTAATACTTCTAGCCATAGACCCTGAACAAGCATGCAGATCAGGTGCTCTGGCTGAAGTCTGACTGGAATAGCTGCATGCTTGTATCAGATTTGTGATTTAGATACTACTGCAGCCAGAGTAGCAGGACAGTCAGGCAATTTGCATTGTTTAATAGGAAATCGATATGGCAGCCTGCATACCCCTCAGTACAGGTGTCCTTGAATGGCAGTTAGAAGCTGAGGAGTGGTTTCACATGTATTTGCATTGTGTTCTATAGCGTGTCATGTTTCACTGTGTTATGCTCTTCTTGTGTATGTTCAGTGCTTGTTGCGGTGTGCCTGGTATTGTGGACTTGGCAAGCTTGTTCTCTCTTTGCTTAGTCAGTGCTTGTGGTGATGTGGCTTGGAAGTTCTGCGCTCGGCACAGCACATGTTATATTGTTCACTGCTAGCCGTGAATTGGCAGCACTTGCTGCATTGTCTGTAGTTAATGAAGCATGTCTTACCTTGTGAAGTGGAAATATTCAACCCATTACTTCCTTCTTCCTACTTCATAAATAACTTCTCTAGATGTAGTATACCGTAGATGAGTAGAGTCCCTAAACGTACACAATTTTTTCAGTGCGCCATAGAAGCTCAGAATCCTGAGCACTGCTGTGCACAAATGTCAGCTTTCAGGAAAAATGTAAGATTTTATTCTGCTTCCCTCTACACATGTAGGTGGTTACAGTACTTTATGGATACATTTCAAAACACCTGTATATGTTCATCATAAAGTTAACTGAAAAGCGTATGACGATCCAGTTCCAGAAACCATTATCACCTTTTATCAACAGAAAAGCTTTTGTTAAGCACTTTTCTCCACAAGGGCATAGACTTGCCTCCGATCAGTACATAGTTGCTATTTCTGATGTGTTACAGGGGATAAAGTTATGTGGTCATAAATGCCAGATTAGAGTTGGCTTATCAGTTTTGATTTAGGCCTCTTTCACACCAAGACGTTGCATTTTAGGGGACGTTATAGGTCGCATAACGTGCCCCTAACGCAACGCCTGGTGGTGTTGGAGTACGCTACCAAGAGGCTGCGTTATGCAGCTCTTGGTGCGCCTCTTTTGTCCTATGCGATGTGGAAACCACGTGATCGGAACACTCCACATCACGTGGTCCCGCCAGCCAATCAGCGGCCGCTCCAGGAAGAAAACACTGCAGTGAATATTAAGTAGCCATGTGGCTGGCTACAATAGCGGACTCTCCCCGCCTCCTCTCCTACACATAATATATTAAAAAAAACAAAACATATTACTGAGCATGTGCGCACAGTCTAACGCGGCTAATAACGTTTATAAAATACTGCATGCAGTACTTTCACTTAACGTGCAGCGTTACAATGTAACGCAACGTGGGCACTGTGAACAGCCCATTGATTATTCATTACTGTGTGTTGTTCGGCGTTACAGGCTGCTCTAACGTGCGCCTGTAACGTCCCAATGTGAAAGCAGCCTTAGGGTTGGAGCTGTCTTAGATGGGCGTGGAAAGGTTTTCCAAAGGGTAGAGGCAGCATGACAGAAGACTCTGACTACAAAGGTTTTGAGGTTGTCAAGTTATTAGATCCTGTTGATCTGAGGTTGTGGGAGATGGGATGCAGTTATAACAAATCCTTCAGGTATCTGGGGCCCAAATTTTGTAGAGATTTTAATGTTAGTATGCCGATTTTTAAGGAGGATTTTCCATTTTATGGGTATCCAGTGGAGTGAGCAAGGGATTGGTATCATGTAGCAATAGTGGGGTTGGCTTGTAACCAACCTTGCGGCAGCATTCTTTACTCTCTAAGTAGTGCAGTGCTGTGGTAATGGTAATAAAGGCACAATATATAAATTGCATTGTACTTACAAGCTGTGACACCCTTGAATCCATTTTCCAGTTGAAAGCCGCATACACACATGAGACAGAACTCGGACAAGGTGGCTGTTCAGGCTATCTTGGCCCAGAATGTAGCATGTGCATAGGTGCCCCATGTGGTCGCTTATAGATCCATCATGTTGGATCTTTCAGCAGCACCGTTGAGTGTTTTGGCATTTTTGTGTGTTTTTCAAGTGTTTGTTTTTATTAATTTGCCTTTTCAAAAGAGTAAAAAAAATGACATCACTAAATTATTTTAACTAAAATAAAGCATACCTTAAAAGCATTGTATGTGAATCGCATGTAGTTTGAATACTGCATGTGGAGAAAAGCAACTAGCTGTGTGATTTTTGAGCTGCTGATAAAATTGCATTGGGGATCCCACACCAATGTTTTTTATGCAATCCATAGGCGAACATGTTATGTGATTTTGCATGCGTTTTCCACTGTGTGGCAAAACCCATGTGACTCACATAAGTGTGCTCCCCAGCTGAAGAGTGCGTATGTAACTTAAAGGACCACTAAGGACTCGTAAAATATATGTAAACACATAAAAATACAAAGTACATTTCTTCCAAAGTAAAATGTGCCATAAATTACTTATCTCCTATGTTGCTGTCACTTACAGTAAGTAGTAGAAATCTGACAGAACCAACAGGTTTTGGGCTAACCCATCTCCTCGTGGGGGATTCTGAGGGTTTTGTTTGTTTTCAAAAGCACTTAATGAATGGCAGTTTCTCTGTCCAGCTGCCAAAATCTTTGTATAAATCCTTTTCAGGGCATGTAAAGAATGAGAGCTTTGCTAATAATCCCCCATGAAGAAATGGACTAGTCCAAAAGCTGTTGGTTCTGTCAGATTTCTACAACCTACTGTAAAGATGGCAATACACTTAAAGATTTGCAGCAGATTCGACCTTCAGATTTGTCAGATGCCTGTCAGGTCGAATCTGACAGGAATCTATCTGATGTGTGCCACACACTAGCAACAGATTTCCAATAGATTTCAGGATGAAATCTGTTGAAAATCGATCTAAATGCATTATTGGACCATTAGATCCAATGCAGCTCTCTGGGCCATGGATCTTCTACCAGCAGCAGATCGACCTAGATTTTCCATCCTGTCAAAGAGATCAAATCCATCGAAATCGGCTCCAAATCGATCAATCTATAGATTTGATGGAATCTATTTCTGATCGATTCCATAGAATCGATAGCTGAAATCGACCAGTGTATGGGCCCCTTAAGTATAGCAACATAGGAGAAAAGTAATTTATGGCTCATTTTACTCTGCAAGAAAAATGCTTCTTATTTATATACAGTATGATCACATGCATTTTAACTTTTGCAATTTTTTGCGATAGTGGTCCTTTAAGAGTTTAGGAAACTTTTGATAGGGCTGGTGCACACCGGAGAGGTTCTGAAGCGTTTTTTAAAACTCTTGCAGGGGGAAAACCGCTTGGCTAATGAAAGTGAATGGGCTGGTGCACATCAGAGCGGCTCGTTTTTTCCACAAACGCAAACTCAGGGGCTGCAGCATTTTGTAGATTTCTGAGGCGTTTCTGCCTCAATGTCAAAGTATAGGAAAGTGGAAAACGGCTCTGAAAAATGCTAGATCAGAGTAGTTTTCCAGGCGTTTTTGTTACAGAAGCTGTTCAGTAACAGCTTTACTGTAACAATGTAAGAAATCTGCTACACAAAAACGCTCCAAAAAACGCTAGGCGTTTGTAGAAAACCTCTCTAAACATACCTAGAATCGCTCTGAAATCTGCTTCAAAAACCTGTAGCGTTTTGCAGATCTGCTAGGTTATTGGTGTGCACTGGGCCTTACAGAAGGTAGGAGAGATGGTACTCTGGTTACATGCCAACAATATTTCTCTATCTATCTATCTATCTATCTATCTATCTATCTATCTATCTATCTATCTATCTATATATATATATATATATATATATATAAAAATTATTTTTTTTAGTTCTGTTGCAATTTGCATGCAGGTTTGCAGTTGGACCAATCCATATACAGTACATATATGAAGGTGGAACTTGAGTGGGCTGTTTTATTGCTGAGTTAGAGCCCTGAAACAAACTAGCAAATAGCATGATTTTGTGTGACTCATGCTCTATGTGCAGTGCATCTAGCAGCTGTTTTTGTATATGGCTTTTCAAGACAGAGGGCAGTTGGGGAAAAAGTTGGTCTGAATTATAGGATGTAACGTCACCTCTTTATAATGTGCCATAAGTACAGGCAGCCCTTTGTTGTTTCATGAAGTACCGGTACATCCCCAGAGTAGCTTTAGCATGTCAAGCAGACACTGACTTGACCTAGTACTAGCATCCATATCCTTTCTGAATACTATTATTATTATTTTGTTTTGGTGAACCTGAGTTTTTACTGTAATATGCTTGGCACTGTACATAAATCTTTTTCATGTCACACGTCACCTCAGGTACACTTTAAAGCTGCGTTGATGACAATAAATATGTTAATTATCTGCATGTGGCACAAGCTAAGATTAACAAATCACAGCTCTTTCTGGCTTATTGATTTAACCAGCAGCTGTGGTATTTGTCCAGCCTCCATTCCCCCCCAGCGACACCCCCCTCCCGAAGAAGCTAATTGGGTTTTCGGATAAGTTTACTACTTGCACTGATTCCAAAATGCTCTGGTCAGTCAAATAGTCATTCTTTTTCATTTACATGTTTTGAGCCTTTGCAGTTTTCTATAACCACTGTAGTGTTGGCACTTGACAGTTTTTTCTTCATCATCATCAGTATTTATAATAGCGCCAACATCTTCTGCAGTGTTGTGCAGAGTCTATAGTCTTGTTACTAACTGTCCCACACAGGAGTCCACAATCTAATCCCTACCATAGTCATATGTCCATCCAAGTCAATTTAGGGGGAAGCCAGTTAACATATCTGAATGTTTTTTTTGGATGTGTATATGCTGGGAATACACTGGTCGATCCGCCGGCCAATTAGCCCCTGGATCCCTGCGCGCGGGGATCGATTACCGCTCGTCCCCGCCGGCGCTCCTTATCAGCTGCTCTATTCCCTGCCATTGTCCGCTGGCGCGGATCGAGCAGCGTGACTGGACCAGCTGAATATTATCAGCTGGCCGATACACGGTACAGAAACGTACCGTGTATCCCCAGCATAAGGAAACTGTAGTGCCCAGAAATAATGCAGACACTGGGAGAACATACAAACTCTGTGCAGATAGTGCCTTGGCTGGGATTTGAACCAGGGACCCTGCGCTGCAAGAGAGTGCTAACCACTATGTGCTGCTCATCATGTTATCATGTCAGAACGAAGTTAATTTTTTTTTTTTTTTTTTTTATTCAGGTATATTCACTCATTTGTGCTTTGCTGACATGGCTATGTACGGTGTATATGCATTGTGGCAGGGTGGATGGTGTCTGTGTGCGCACATTCTCCCTAACACAAGAAATGGCCTGAGCTGAAGGTGGCTTCACACAGGAAAGCTTTTTACTAGTTTAGTGAGCTGCGTGTTTCCTGTATTTGCTCTTTAGGATAATATTCTCTTTATCTTTGTTTTGCAGGGGAGCCGCGGTGAGCACATTAAGCAGTGTGTCCTTTACCAGCAGATGTTGCATGGAGCCTGTTCCCAGTCAGTGATCTGCTTCATTCAATGTGCACGAGGCTGGGAGGAAAACAAGATGTATGCGATCGCCCACTTAGAGCTGCTGCTCATATCCTCGTCAGATGGGAGGATGAGTTAGCCAAAGACATTTGTGCTTTTAATGCTTCCATCTGGGCTTTGATTTGGATCCCACAGGCAGGCCCTGTGTGTTATTCCAACTTCCCTTCCTGTGATTGCTGCAGATCATCTATAACATGAGGTGCCGTATATATAAAAAGAAAGTCATCATCCTCACTTTAGTGGTGGTAGCCTGTGGCCTCGCGCTGTGGAATAGTGGTCGGCAAAAGAAAAATGACTTTGTTCAGGATCCGGACGTTGAGAAGGTCCATGCCAGGGCACAAGTGTCTCTAGGGAGTAGGAAAATTGCCAACGAGTCTACTCCTGAGAAAGTACAAAAGCAAGAGGTGGACAACGTGACTTTGGTTTATAGATCAGTAGTTTTTCAGCTGAATTTTGACCAAACTATTAAAAACTTGGAAAAAATAACTAACCGGCCACAGGATGATGTGGTCATTGTAGTGCAAGTGCACAATCGTCCTGACTATTTACGGCAACTTTTAGAGTCTTTACGAAAAGCAAAGGGCATCGAGAATGTGCTTTTAATATTTAGCCATGACTACTGGTCTCCAGAACTGAATCAAATTGTCGCCAGTGTGGATTTTTGTCAAGTGCTTCAGATATTTTTCCCATTCAGCATCCAGTTGTATCCTAAAGAATTTCCTGGACACGACCCAAAGGACTGCCCTAGAGACATAGAGAAGAAAGATGCCCTCAAACTTGGTTGCATCAATGCGGAATATCCTGACTCTTTTGGGCATTACCGTGAGGCTAAATTCTCACAAACCAAGCACCATTGGTGGTGGAAAATGCATTTTGTTTGGGAAAAGATTAAGGTCTTAAAAGACCACAAGGGCCTAGTCTTTTTCATCGAAGAGGATCACTACCTATCTCCAGACTTCTACTTTGTCCTTAAAAAGATGTGGAACAGGAAAACTGAAGAATGTCCCGACTGTGACGTGCTGAACCTTGGAACATACGCTCGCGTTCCGATGTTCGCTGATAAAGCAAACAAAGTTGAGATAAAAACTTGGAAGTCTACGGAACACAACATGGGGATGGCCATAACCAGAGACACGTACCTGAAGCTAATTGAGTGTACAGATACTTTTTGCTCTTACGATGATTATAATTGGGATTGGACTCTGCAGCACCTGACAGTTAATTGTCTTCCTAAGTTCTGGAAAGTTATGGTGGCTGAAGTCCCTAGGATATATCACATTGGGAGTTGTGGAATGCATCACAAGAAATCTTGCAAACCAACCACAGAAAGTGCCAAAATTGAGGCTATGTTTACAGGCAACCAACCTTCCCTATTCCCCGAGAACATGGTGATTAGCCGGCGACACTCAATGGGTGCTTTGTCGCCATTAGTGAAGAACGGCGGGTGGGGAGATATTAGAGACCATGAACTATGTAAGAGCTATCGTAGACTGCAATGAGGGAGAGACTCTAAAGGCTTTCTACATTTGTACTAAAGCATTCTGTCTAGGCGGAATGTTCCCACTTAAGGAGTTTACAAATTTACTCTCTAATTTCAGCAACTTTTTTTTTTTTTGTTTGTTTTTTTTTCCCTCCCGTCTGTCGTTGGTCCTATGATTGTCCATCATTTCTATTCGTGTGGAATCTGGGGTAAAATGAATTACACCTCCTTATTTCTTACTAATTGCAAAGTCAAGGATGCATTGTGTATAACGCCCATGGAAGTCCTTTTCAAAATAAAAACGATAACTAAGCAATCTCAGATTGCTGTTTGTTTGAGAGCTGACATGATGTCTGTTTTATGTAACATTTGCCGTTGTCTCCCATGTGTTTATATTATGCTATAAGCTGAATAGCTCTTGAGCATGTTGTGCTCTCCAGGACAAAGACACAAGGTTAAAAGGAATCTGAAGTGAAAATAAACTTATGAGACCTCAATTCACTAAGCTTATCTCCTATCTTTAATAACGTTTCTAGAGTTCTCACCATGGTGATGAGGCATTTAGCATTCAGGAAACCTTTTACCTCAGGCAAACCTAAAGTTAACTGCCTTTAAAGGGAACCAGAGATGAACGATTCATACAAAATAAACGTATCGGTCTATAGCTTGTAAAGAATAAATGCTCTACCTGATCATTTTGCCACTCTGGTGTGCCTTTTTGAGTGTTTTTTATCCATTATTGCTCCAGGAAATATCCAATATGGCCGCCGGCTCATATCCCTTCTGCTTCCAGGTTATAAGCTGTTCTGGATGTGCTGTCTAGCCTCTGAGACTATAGACAAGCAGGGCTGCTGCAGGCTTTCATCTGTGTGCTTTCAACTTTATTATTCTGGCATGCTGTGTGGCTGCCTGCAGGAAGTGTCTCTCATAGAAATGAAACTGCATACAGTAGATAATGGCTGGCTGCACAAAACACACAGATACACTTGTCTGTTTCAGAGCTTTTTTTCTCGGCAGCAGCAGCCCATCCCATGTCAACAGCTCTGAGTAGGAAATCTGAGCCAGGAGGAAGCAGGCTTGGGCTTGAAAAGACTCCAGAGAAGAGTGACTCAGCTATGATTCCAGGTCAAACCTAGACTGAATCAGTTGGTAGATTGTTATCACAGCTGATAACAGATTAGACTGAGAAGAATAAAACTAAAAGCATGATAGGTGCTTACTGTCATGTTCCCACTGATAAATGTAATAAAATACATGAGGGTGCTTCGTTTCTGGTTCTCTTTAAATTTAACACTTTAATCCTTAAAATAACTCCAGAATGCTAAAGTTAAAGACAGACTGTTAATTAACTGCGTGTGAAAATAACTACAGAGGAGGTAACTTAAGGAATGAAGAGATAAGATAACCCTCTCCCTGTGTGGTTGCAAGTTTTCTCTTGCCTTTTTATCTCCAGCATGATCTTAGTGAATTGAGGCCAATGAATTGTATGTGTAATACAGCTAAAGGTGGCCATACACTGGTCAATTTGCCAACAGATCGACCAACAGATAGTTCCCTCTCTGATCGAATCCGATCAGAGAGGGATCGTATGGCTGCCTTTACTGCAAACAGATTGCGAATCGATTTCAGCATCAAACCGATCACCGTCTGTGAAGCTGCTGCCGCCGCCAGTGGTGGGCGCTCTGTTTAAACTTCCTGCTGAGACAGGAAGAAGTAAAGCCTGCCGGACTCTGAGCCCAGCGGAAAAGGAGCAGCGGTGACAGCAAGGACACATGCCGGCGGAACAGGTAATGTATTGCGTTGGTCGTCGGACATTCGAACGCCGCTATCGACGCACTCCCGACCCGCCGGCGATCGAGCAACATTTTCTGCACGGACAGGAACAAACTATTTTGGTCGGAAATTGATCGTTCGGTCAACGTTTGCGCAACGATTTCACAGCAGATTCGATCACCGTGAACGAATCTGCTGTATATCGGCGGGAAAATCGTTAGGTGTATGGGCCCCTTAAGAAATAGAACATTAGTAGCACAGATATGAGTCTATTGTTTCCAGTACAGGAAGAGTTAAGAAACTTTAGTTGTTATCTATGCAAAAGAGCCTCTCTGAGCTCTCCACTTGGATCGCTGTTTTCTGAAGCACGTATACATCAAAGAAACAGACAGATGATTTAGGCCTCGTTCACATCGCGTTCATGATGCGCTTTTCTGCGTATTTGGAAGCACGTATGTGCGACACGCAAGAACAGCAGAATTGCATAGACAGCCCTTCTGCCGTTCACGTCATAGGCGCTGCGCAGCAGTGCGATGCTCTATCGTACTACTGCATGCGTTCTGTCTGCAAGAGCAGCGCTGACCCTATTCACTGTAGTGAATGGGATCAGCGGCGCAGATGGCTGCGATCGTACAAGGCCGTAGATAAGATTTTTACTTCAGAGAATCTGAAAGGGTCATTAGTTCTGCTTGTTTTATAGTTTAAAATACAGAGTGGAGTTTGTAAACTGCAAGAGAAGAAGAAAGCTATATATCTAAAAATTTAAAAATTAGATTATTTTCTTGTCTACTAATGTTCTATTAATCATCAGTACTACACATAAAAATAATTACAGCATAAGTTTTTTTTTTTTCTTTTCACTTTGTCTTTTAATAACCATTATGCAACTGTCTATGGCTTAATTTTCAGTTTGTCCCTGTATAAATGCTCCATGACGTAAATTTTTGCCTAATGTTTGGAAGTTTTGCAGTTCTATTAACCACTTGCCGACCGCCCACTAACTATGGGCGTCGGCAAAGTGGCACGCCCAGGACTGCCTAACGCCCATAGGCGTCGGGTCCTGGATGAGGGGATTGCCGGCGATCGCGCGCGCAATCGCCGGCATTAGGCTCCGCCCACCCGCGACATCAACCCGCCGGCCAATTAGCAGCGCCGGCGGGTTGTTAACCCCCGATCTGCCACATAGAAAGCGTATACTACGCTTTGTAATGTATACAAAGCGTATTATACAGGCTGCCTCCTGCCCTGGTGGTCCCAGTGATCGAGGGACCACCAGGGCAGGAGGCAGCCCTCCTGGTAAGCACACACACACACACACACTGATCTGTCCCCCGCCCCCTGATCGCCCACAGCACCCCTCACACACCTCCCCCCCGACCCCTTTTGCACCCAATCACCCATCAATCACTCCCTGTCACTATCTGTCAACACTTTTTTTTTTTTTTAGATTCGGTCCTAAACTGCCCCCTGGGGGCTCCTGATCACCCCTCACCCTCAGATCTACCCCAGACCGCCCCTCCCCCCGGTGTACTGTATACATCTAACCTCCCTTGTAATCACCCACTGATCACCCATCAATCACCACCTGTCACTGCCACCCATCAGTTCAGACCCTAACTTGCCCCTTGCGGACACCTGTTCACCCGCCCACACCCTCAGATCGCCCGCAGACCTGCCCTCAGATCACCTCCCAAGTGCATTGTTTACATTTGTTCTCCCCTCTAATCACCCACTGATCACCCATCAATCACCACCTGTCACTGCTAGCCATCAGATCAGACCCTAATCTGCCCCTTGCAGGCACCCAATTACCCGCCCATACCCTCAGATCGCCCTCAGACCCCCCTGATCACCTCGCCAGTGCATTGCTTGCATCTATTCTCCCCTCTAATCACACCCTGATCACCTATCAATCACCCGTCACCCCGTCACTGCTACCCATCAGATCAGACCCTAATCTGCCCCTTGCGGGAACTCAAACACCCGCCCACACCCTCAGACCCCCCCCTATCAACTCCCCAGTGCATTATTTACATCTGTTCTCCCCTCTCCTCTTTGAGTCTTCTCTAGCCTGATCATAACTGAAGGGCAGACTGAGCTGGGTAACAGGGAGGTATGTGTCCTGTCCTCTCCACTCCCTCCCCCCCTTTTCCCCAGGTTGTTTGATTTTCATACAAAGCGGGGTCTGGAATAACCTTGCTGTCTCCATACACAAGTTAGATTCTAAGCAGAATGTGCCCCGACCAGCCCCCCTCAGCCGAGAACCATCTAGCACCTGTACAGCGGATCGTTCAGAAACAGCCTTATCAGTCCGCCGACAGCGCGTACACACGCTACTGTCGTCTGAAAGACCGTCCAGCGGGAGGGTCCGGCGGACCCATTGTTGCCTTTTGTAGTGCGTGTACGCACCTTAAAGGGAACCTAAACTGAGAAGGATGTGGATTTTTCCTTTTAAAATACAAGTTGCCTTACTCTCCTGCTGATTCTGTGTCTCTAATACTTTTATCTACAGCCCTGAACAAGCATGCAGATCAGGTGCTCTGACGAGTTAGACTGGATTAGCTGCATGCTTGTTTCAGGTCTGTGATTCAGCCACTATTGCAGCCAAAGTGTTCAGCAGGACTGCCAGGCAACTGGTATTGTTTAAAAGGAATCATCCATCTCCTTCTCAGTTTAGGTTCCCTTTAAAGGGAACCAGAGAGGAATGCATTTTTAAAATAGAAAAATATTTTATACATACCTGGGGCTTCTTCCAGCCCCATAAGCCTGGATCGCTCCCACCCCACCATCCTCCGCTTCCTGGATCCGCCAGGACCGGGCCCGTCACTTCCGGCAGACATGGCCAATTGGCCGCATCACAGGGGCTCCCTCCATACCCGTACGCATGCGGCTGCGCAGTAGGCAGCCACATGCGTAACTGTATGGAGGGAGCCCCCTGTGATGCGGAGAATTAGCCGCGTCCGCCGGTCGACTGGCAGTAATGACGGGAACCGGTATCGGCGGATCCAGGCAGCGGAGGACGGCGGCGTGGGAGCGATCCGTGCATATGGGGCTGGAGGAAGCCCTAGGTATGTATACTTGATCCTCTCTGGTTCCCTTTAAGTATCTCGAGCCCACCCTGAATAGACTCTTCTCTCTTGCTGGAGTCCAGGCCCACTGATTCCTATCATCCACAAATCAGGAAGAGTACATTAAACTATAATGGGGCTCTTGTTGGTTTGTGCATAGCAGAAAGAGTCAAGTCAAAGAGCTGATGAATGAGGTTTGCTGTAAACCTGATGCTGGCTGTGTACATAAGAAAGGATGTTGCATATGCATAAGATACTTGCATGCACCTTGCAGTAGCTGCAGTGTCAGTTTACAAAACCCGAGCTGTTGGTTTGGATGGAAACTATTATTCCGATACAGGTACTGTGCGTATTAGAACTGGGGATTATATACACAAGAAAATTGCTAAGTGACAGTCTGTATACAGGTTATGAAGAAAGAAATGTAAAAAGTATTGTAAGCTGTGCATGAAGTATTTCTCATGTCTCTGGAAGATATAATATGTACAGAAGCAACTCTTTAACTCGTCCCTATGATACATGAGGCATCTGCCTTCCCATCTGCGTGTCAACATGATCCAGAGCTGCCTCAGATCATGTAATGTGCATATTGTAGCAGCACTGCAGAATCTTTGTTGCTATAAGTGTGTGAGACGTACATCTACCTGCCACCTCTAGATGTTTATAGAGCAGTGATGGCTAACCTTGGCTCTCCAGCTGTTGTGGAACTACAAGTCCCATGAGGCATTGCAATACTTTGACAGCTCTAAGCATAACTTGGAGAGGCAGAGGCATGATGGGATTTGTAGTTTTGTCACAGCTGGAGTGCCAAGGTTAGCCATCACTGTTATAGAGCAACATACATTTCACTATGGTCTGCTTTAAAGTGTACATGTAAGGAAAAAAAAGTGCCCCAAAGGGGTACTCTCCTCAGAGGAAAGCTTCAGGATAATCCAGATGCTCCCCTGGGCCATTTCAGTACTGTGTCCCCCAAAAGACAGTTGACAAGGGCTTGTCTACGGCTCGTGCATGCGCAGTAGCACAGACCATGTTACCGTGCCGACGCAGTGCGGCCACAAGCTTCGGGGATCTCAGCGCTGGAACGGCCTGTCAGAGGACAACTGGGGAAGAGATAGAGCATCCAGAGGGCCTCCCTCTCCAGAGAGTAGTATCCCATTTTTTGCATTTATATACTCGCAGGTGTACTTTAAAGTGTACCTGAGCTCTTTCGCAAACAAAAGCCATGGGTCACTTTTTCTCTCTGAGGCAAGTTCCACACGTTGTATGCACATCTGGCTGCATTTTCAGAGATGATGGAGCAGATTTATTAAAACACATGCAAAAAAAATTGGAGCAAAACTAGAGCAGTCACTCATATCAAACAATCAGAATTCTTCATCCGGGCATAGGTGCTGCTTCAGCCCTGCAGCCTTTTCCCTATTTTTCCTTATTCTAATTTTGATAAATCTTTATTTTTTTTTGGGGGGGGGGGGGGCCTCTTAATAAAATGGAAAGTATTGCCTGACGGTTTGTCACAAGAAAGTGAGATTGAGTTCAGACTTCTGTCAGGAAAGATCAGGAGCATTAATAACCCTTTAGTGTCTGCTGCAGCTGTCTGATATCATTTGGGAATATCAGTTCTGCAGATAAAAGCCCTTCCAGAGTTTCCAAAAAATGCAAGATGCAATGCATTTGTTGTTCTGGTCAGCTGGTCAAGCTGAGGTGACCATTTGCAACAATAAAAAGTGAAGAACCTGGGGGGCGGGTGTCTGCATTGCCCTTAAGAGGACACCTGAAGTGAGAGACATATGAAGGCTGCCATATTTCCTTTTAAGCAGTACCAGTAGCCTGACTGTCCTGCTGTTCCTCTGCCTCTAATTCTTTAGGCCAGTGAAGGCTATCCTTGGCACTCCAGCTGTGACAAAACTACAAATACCATCATGCCTCTGCTTCCGAGTTATGCTTAGAGCTGCCAGAATGTTGCAATGCCTCATGGGAGTTGTAGTTCCACCACAGCTGGAGTGCCAAGGTTGGCCATCACTGTTTTAAGCCATAGACCCTGAACAAGCATGCAGCAGGTCAGGTGTTTCTGACAATGTCAGATCTGATAAGATTAGCTGCATGCTTGTTTCAGGTGTTGTTCCGACACTATGGCAGCCTCCATATACGTCTCACTTCGGTTGTTATTTAAAGGACACCTGAAGCTGAGGAGACCAGCAAGGGGCAGAGGGTGGAGTCTGTTTCCTAGATCTGCTCTAGTATCAGCATTTCAGCTGCTTATTCAAGAGGAAGCTAATTACTGTTTCCTAAGCTACTAAATAATACTTCCTACTGTTGTGTTCCCATTCTTATTGTTAAATAACCTGTTTATTTTGCCTGTATATGATGATGTTGTTGTATTGCTATATATGTACTTCCTTTTCCTAACTTTTCACACACCATGGTGTGGTTAAAACTGATGTGACCTTTTCATTAATCATGCTGGCACATAAATGTTGAATGGTGGGGGAGGGAGTGCCAGAGAGAGTAATGGGTGCATAAATAGGTTACATTACGTTGCATGCCTTATTGCCATATAAAAAACACAACCTGAAACAATTTACAAATACCCAGAATGAACTGTGAACATTCAGACATCGATAACCAGATGTGGCCTCTGTATTGGGCAGTCCCCCCTCCCAGATTTGATAGCCAGGTGTACCTCCAGTATAGGTAGCCAGACGTGCACCCAGTATTAGGTAGACCCCACCCCCCAATATGTGGAGCGTGGTGGAACACTCCCCTGTTGGCGCCGGGATCTCTCTTCAGCGTGTTGAACTGTCTCCTCTCTGACTCCTCCAGTGATGCACATTATAAGAGCCGCCACTAGAAGGTGTCAGAGACGAGATGCTGTAACTGCGACAGGCTGAGATCCCGGCAGCGCCAAGAGGGGGAGTTGTACCAGAACGCTTTGCATATTTAATGAGGGGGGCACTCAAGGAGGTACAGTCGCACCCACAGGCTGATGCCTCTTGAGCCTCAGTTCAGCCCTGCTTATACACTCACCTAAAGGATTATTAGGAACACCATACTAATACAGTGTTTGACCCCCTTTCGCCTTCAGAACTGCCTTAATTCTACGTGGCATTGATTCAACAAGGTGCTGAAAGCATTCTTTAGAAATGTTGGCCCATATTGATAGGATAGCATCTTGCATTTGATGGAGATTTGTGGGATGCACATCCAGGGCACGAAGCTCCCGTTCCATCACATCCCAAAGGTGCTCTATTGTGTTGATCTGGTGACTGTGGGGGCCATTTTAGTACAGTGAACTCATTGTCATGTTCAAGAAACCAATTTGATATGATTCAAGCTTTGTGACATGGTGCATTATCCTGCTGTAAGTAACCATCAGAGGATGGGTACATGGTGGTCATGAAGGGATGGGTCCGAAACAATGCTCAGGTAGGCCAGGAGGCCGCAATAGCAGCATAGGGGGCGATCACTCACGTTGCCATGCCTGTCGGCCGGTGACGGCCAAACCGGAAGTGTTCTCCGGCGGGTCCTGGACCATCGGAGCGGGGCTGAGAGGGCACCAATCGGCTGCAGGGGGCTGAGGGAAGCCCCAGGTGAGTTAATCTCATTTTTTTTTACTTGGCTTTAGGTTCACTTTAAGGTTTCCTTTAGGGCCCTTTTCCACCAGCGCGTTTGCGCTGGCTGAATCGCAAAAACGCAAACCGCTAGCGATTTTACAATCGCTACGGTTTGCTTTTTAACATGGGAATCGCGGTAGGTCATTTCCACTACTGCGATTCGTTTTTGCCGGGAACGCGAAAGCGCGGCGGAGCGATAATTGCCGCGATTTTGCTATGCAGTGCATAGCATAGCAAAATCGCGGCCGCGAACGTCGGGGAATCGCCGATAATTGCGATTCAGCAATCGCTAGCGTTCAGCGTGAACGCTAGTGATTGCTAGTGGAAAAGGGCCCTTAAAACCATGTGCCCGACTGCACCCTCTACTGTCCGCTGCATAAAAAGCTCACTGGGCTATGAAAACTTACCTGTGTGTAGAACAATTAAGCCTCGATCACACTGCACGCATTTCCTTCCGCGTTCCAGGAACGTGTGCAGGAGGCCGACACGCACAACATCAGACAGTGCATAGAGTGCATTGTCTGATGTTCACACTGCATGCTTTCCGAAACCATGCGGTCCGGGAACGCATGCTGCATGCATTTTTTTCCCAAAATGCGCGGCTGTCCAATTCACTTTCAGTGAATGGGATCAGCAATGCATACAAACGCAGATGGCGTGCGTTCGTACGCACTGCGTTCCGAACGCACGGCCGTCTACGTTTGGCAATAGGAACAAAGCCTTTTTATTTAGATGTCAAGACTTTAGATATACTATATGTGATTGTTGATTCAGTGCTACTTTTCAGCAATCCCTGCATGCAGGAACTGCTCAGAGGGATTTCTAGGTCAGTTATACTTCAGCCAGGTGGAGGAAAACATGACAAACGAGCTAAAAAGCAAACAAGTCTTTGCCAAAGTTCACAGTAGGTAAATCATCAGGTGCTTAAAAGGTTGCCAAAACCTGAAGTATTTGCTTATCTTCTGCAAGCACCTTGTGTTTGTTGTGCTGGTAAATACACTACACTCTGTTTTCCTTGGTAAGTATAACACAGGTTTTTGTTTTTAGCATTGTCGCTGTTTGGAGAAAAAAAAAAAAACTGCGGTGGTTAGTAAGATGAGTAAAGAATAAACTGCACTGTGATTTAGATTCTGGGCAGAGAACCTTGGGACCAATATTTATCTTGCTTCAACCCAAAATAAAACTAATAGGACAGGTGTGTTTCTTTTTGGCAGTGCTGGACACACAGAGGTAATCTCTCAGCAGCAGAGGGAGAAGGTGGGTGAGGTGAGATGACCTGCTCTGTGCTGGGGAAACAACTGCCACTCTTCTTTGCATGTCTTTTGAAGGGATGCTGTGTCACATGACTAACTTTACCTATGGGAGTTTCTCTGGAAAGACTGCCTTTGATTTGAAAATGCCATGATTGACAGTCCCCAATAATGTTTAATCGAGGTATGCACTAATGATGCAATCTTAATTGTACAATCTTACTACTTCTATTTAATATAAGTAACTACCTATAGTATCTATTTGGTTATATTCACTCATTTTACCCTTCTTCTACAAAGATTTGGTAAAATTGTATCATCAGTGGACACATTAACAGTAAAACATCTGAGAGGGTGAACAAAAAAAGATGGCTTTTACTTACTTAGGTAATCTTTCAGCCTCCTGTAGTCTTTGAGGTCCCCCAATGCCTTTGGGGTTCCCTTTGTTGTGCCGCTGTCTTTCAGAAAAACCTCTGGTCTCCAAGCAGGTGGTCTCGGCGCTCAGCACCGAATGCCAAAACTAGGTGCCGCCATAGCAGTAATGTTATACTGTGCGGGGCGCATGAGGGTACTCTTCCCTCCAATTTGCTACAACTTGGAGGTGGAATAGTATTTATCGCCACCGGGGATTTGAGCAGCAGCAGGCAGAGTCGCCATTTTCCTCGCCCTGCGCCCAGCTCACCACTGATACGTTCGCTCTGACCTGGTTTGGTCGCAGGTTACTCTGCACACGCGCTTCCGTCACTGGGAGTGTTATGCACATGTGCAGTATGCAAAAGAATGTAATGCACATGCACATAAAGCTACTGGCAACTGAAGCCTGATTGATGGAGGAGCGCAAAGAGGAATGCAAATGTGCAGCAGCCCGTGACCAAGCCAGTGCAGAGATTTTTCTGAGGGGGACCCCAAAGACACAATGGGGCTTCGTTTTGTTTCCGATGGCGCAAATGACACTTGCAGATTTGGACAAATGGATCGGGGAACAATCGTTCGTCGCCGGAGATCCCCCATCCATCTGCTCGTAATCTGCTAGTGGGAACTTAGCTTCGCTCTCTAGGTCTAGTCAGTGGCCTAAATGTCAGACTGATCATGCGGATTCAGCTCATTGCCTTTGGCATTATTGCAGTGTTATTAAAGCCCTTTTAGCATCAAGTTGTAGACTACACCATGGGTAAGCTATTAGGCCTACTTCACATTAGAAATCGCCAGCACAAGAGCTGATGGCTTTTGTAAGTGCTTTTCCCTGCACTTTTCAGAGCGATTTGCATTTTTCAAAGTGTTTTAGTTTTGGGATTTGCGCCCGCCCACGACAATCAGGAAGTTAACTCTTTGACCTGAAACTTAATAAATACAACGTATTTCTTTTAGAGAGCGCTCGCCAAATAGCTTTTCAAAGGGCTTTGCAATTTCTCTATTTGTATTGAAGCACAAATGCTCAGGAAATGGTGCAGGAGCCGCGTTTGCGATTGGAAAAAAAGCTCATCATTCGTGTGAGAACACTCACATTGTGGAACATTGCTCAAGCGCTTTTCAAAATCGCCATTGCTCTTCAAAAACTAAAAGTGCTCATAGTGTGAATGAGCCCTTAGGCTAGTTTCAGCCTGTAAAAAGAGGATCACAATGCATTACATGTGCAATGGGCCACAGACAGAGCATAAAAAGTATGCTTCACTGCAACTGTAAACTTGCATTGTTCCATCACACTGCTGATGTGAACACTATTTTATTTATTGTATTTATAAAGCGCCAACATATTACGCAGCGCTGTACAATATGATCAGGTAGTGTTTTACATGCAATTATAGTTTGAGGCAACGCAATGTGACATGTGAAAGTAGCTTAAAATCTACCATCTACTCCCAGTTAAGGCCTGTAACCCATTCATTTTTAAACATTTAGAGAACGCTTTCAATCGCTAGCGATTTCCCTAAATGCTCTGCCAATGTAAATGGATGGGATAGATTCCACTAGAGCGATTGTGGTTAAGGAACTCGCAATCGCAGGACATGCAGCGTTTTGGGAGTGTTTCCATTCTAATGAATTGTATAGGAGCATGGAAATCGCCCCCATAGCGATAGGGCTTTCTAGTGGGTTCCAGGCCTAAGTGTTATTTGGGAACTCAGACATTGAAGTCACAAGAGAAACTAGTTGTGATTAAAAAAAAAAGTGGCGATTGTCTCTGCAGTGACCATGAAAACTAATTGATTCTAGGGATGAACAATGAGATGCAAAAAATTCTAAGTTGATGCTAATTTTACAGTAATTTTATAGAGCTTGAAAATTGACCAATCCAATGCAACAGCTGGTCCATTTTGAATTTGCATAGCCTTACCATACAATGTGCATAATGCCAGAATTACATGCATTTGATTGGCTATCCATATTTAATAGTGTGGCTTCCAGGTGACTGGTGTCAATAATCCAGCTGAACATTCATTAGCTGTATATTTGGAAACGAGCTGACATGTTTCCCAGCTATGCAGTAACTCAGAGCACACACTGTACATCTGCATTCTGTTATACTGCCTGGCTATGTCAGTGAGTTGGCCCTGCTGCCAATGACCAGATATTGTGACATTTGCCTCTCATAATCCATAAAGTTTAGCATTTGATCAGCATTTTCAGAACAGACGCTCCTCTCTGCTGAGGTTCTGGAGCCAAAAAAAACAAAGCTACTGTTGTAATTGGGAGCTGGAGTTTATTTTTACTCCGCTTATTTAACGGCATAGCGTTCATCTTTCCTCAATAATTCAGGGTGCCTGGCATTGTTCACGCTGACTTCTGAGCCTTCCCCAAGCTGGCAAGGATGTGGTGTTACCATGGCAGCCAGTGAAGTGTCAGTGGGCAGCATTTTCTTCAGTCTTCTGCTGTTTCTGGAGTGTGAGGGGCAGGGTGGCACAGGGTTAAGCTATGAACAGACACTAGGGTGTTGTCTCCTAAGAAGATTGAGATCTCAGGTAAAAATGTAGCATCAGTATAGTTTTCCCACAACTTCATTTAGTAACCCTCTGGCTGATCACTTCGAGGAAAAGTTTCACTTACCTGGGGCTTCTGCCAGTCCACGGCGTCCTGGAACGATCCTCCGGTCCCCCGCCGCGGCTCGTTTCACTTTCGCCAACTTACAAGTAAACGGCCACTGCACCTGCACGGCTCTGGCCTTGCGTCTTCGCACCTTCGTCGCCAGGAGTGTCCTGTGCAGGCGCAATGTGAGGAAAACCTTGTACTGTGCCTGTGCAGGATGCTCCCGGCGATGAGAGTGCGAAAAAAGATGCGCGCGACCGGCGAAAATGAAATGGAGCCGCGGCAGGGGACCAGTGGGATCGTTGAGTGACGACGCGGGCACAGTAGCCCCAGGTAAGTGAAAGTTATTACAGGTTTTAAACAACCAACATGAATGACTGTTGCTGTTCTACACATCCCCCTCCCTTATCCACAGAGCAGAACAAGCTGTTCAGCTGTAGTCAAGCATTGTGTCAGGGGACAGTTTTAGGAATGATAACTGTACAGCCACTATCGCTAAGAATCAATTATTCAGAGTCTCCAAGAATCTGTAGGCAGACAAAGGTCACAGGTCAAGGTCTGTAGCAAACAATAGACTCTTCCAGAATATTTCAGCATCTGCTGAGTCTAAAGCGAAAATTATTATTTTTCTTTTGTGAATCTGTGTTTTAATCAGGCCCAAATGTATTCAGTCTCACATGAGTCATATCCGATAATGGTGAGGAACCTACAGTCCTGGCCAAAAGTTTTGAGACTGTCAAATATTGGAAATTAGAAAAGTTTTTATAATAGCAATTTGCATATGCTCCAGAATGTTGTGAAGAGTGTTCAGATGAATTGCATAGTCCTTCTTTGCCATGAAAATTAACTGAATCTAAAAAAAACCTTTCCACTGGATTTCATTGCTGTCATTAACCACCTTAGCGGTATGGACGAGCTCAGCTCGTCCATTACCGCCAGAGGGTGCCGCTCAGGCCCTGCTGGGCCGATTTTGATGAAATAAAGAGCAGCACACGCAGCCGGCACTTTGCCAGCCGCGTGTGCTGCCTGATCGCCGCCGCTCTGCGGCGATCCGCCGCGAGCAGCGGCGAAAGAGGGTCCCCCCAGCCGCCTGAGCCCTGCGCAGCCGGAACAAATAGTTCCGGCCAGCGCTAAGGGCTGGATCGGAGGCGGCTGACGTCAGGACGTCGGCTGACGTCCATGTCGTCACTCCGCTCGTCGCCATGGCGACGAAGTAAGCAAAACACAGAAGGCCGCTCATTGCGGCCTTCCGTGTTACTTTTGGCCGCCGGAGGCGATCAGAAGAACGCCTCCGGAGCGCCCTCTAGTGAAGTTGGCTGCATGAAATAGTTTTTTTTTTTTTTATTTAAAAAAAACCCCTCCTGCAGCCGCCCTGGCGATCTTAATAGAACGCCAGGGTGGTTAAAGGACCTGCTGAGATCAGTTCAGTAATTGTCTTGTTAACTCAGGTGAGAATGTTGCCGAGCACAAGGCTGGAGATCATTATGTCAGGCTAATTGGGTTAGAATGGCAGACTTGACATGTTAAAAGGAGGGTGATGCTTGAAATCATTGATCTTCCATTGTTAACCATGGTGACCAGCAAAAAAAACACATGCAGCCATCATTGCGTTGCATAAAAATAGCTTCACAGGCAAGGATATTGTGGCTACTAAGATTGCACCTAAATCAACAATTTCCTGGACAGAGATGGCGACATACATTGGGTTAGGCCCCGCCCCCTGACCCCTGATAGGACAGTTCACATATAAATTCTCAGAATCCCTCCCCCCTGGCCATTCTCTTTTTCTGTCCTCGAATGGACAGTTCGCATTCCTTTTTGTTTCCTTTTTAAAATTTTTATTGTGAGCGCTTTTTTTTGGGGGGTAGCTTACCTCCAGCCGGGCGTACAGCGCGGGTTCAGCCTCTCCCGCTTGTTGCGTGCATTGCGGCCTCTAAAAGGGGCCTATAGATGCGGGGTTCCCTCCCTCCCCTTCGCAGCTCTTATGCCTAAAAGTCGGAAGGCATAAGAGCATAGACCCTGCTGCTTCCGCGTTCCAAGGCCTTCCGACGCCATCTTCCCGCGAGTCTTGGGAGCGGGAGGATGATCTGATTGGTGGATGCATCTTCTTCCGGATTCCGGATGTTTAAAAGGACGCCGGCGCGGGCAATGGTGGAAGCGGTGGTCAGCTAATCAGCGTCGGCAGCAGCATCTCTCCACGACCTTTTGCGGGTGCAGTACTCACTGCGGAATCGCTTAGGTTGCTGGTTCCAAAAGGAATTCTTTCAGTACCCATCAGGAGGAGCAGGTATTTGGATCTCCACGGAAATAGGTAATATCTTCCTTATCGGTTGACTGCTGCTTGCTGATATTTGCAATGTCTATTTTTAGATGGTAGGACATAGGAAATCACAGTCTTCTCACCGTGAAAGGTATCAGAGTGATCAATGATCACTCTACTATCCTTTTTAGATACATACTCACTTGAGGTGCATCCAGTATTCATAGCAGCACGGGTCTATAGGGTATATAAAAGAGTGCATTCTCCCTTCCTAAAATATTTAAAAAAAAAAAAAAAAAAACACGGATTTTTTTAGTGGAACATACTCCTTTTTCTTTTATGTCTCCACAGTCCGCGGGGAAGGGAGAAGGGACGAGCGGTGTCTAACAGTCACCAGTCCTCCGGGGGAGCCCATACCCGGTCACGCTCAGGATCCAGGGAAGGGCAATCTGCTCAGCATTCCTCCCATGATGCAAGCTCATCCAGAAGGAAAACCCCTGAGAGACGGGAGAGATCACATGACAGAAGACAATCGCCTAAAAGGCGTTCATCTAAAAGACAATCTCCTTCTAGGAAGTCTCGGGAAAGATATTATTCTAGCAGGGATTATAGGTCTGGCAGGAGCAGATCTCCAAGGCATAGACATGATTCCAGAGACCGCAGGTCTCCTAGGAGAAGATACTCCCCTGATTATTACGCATATCCTTCTTATAGGAAGCCATACAGCCCTCCTAGGAGAGTTAATTCCCCCAATACAATTAATATAGAGTCGCAAAGATATTCACAGCCGGGAAAATCTCTTTGCTGGTCCTGTGCGCAACCCGCACTTCCAGACAAAATGGTATGTGAAGCATGCTTTACGGAACTGGGGAAAGATAAAGAAGCGGATAATGAGCAGGTATTATCCTTCATTCAGCAGGCTGTACAGGATACATTCAACAAGATGGCAGTCGCACATCCAGCCACAGCAGTTCCACAATTGCAACCAGAGGAAGGCACATCATCCTCTAGCCTTCCTCCAGTGGGATTTGATTTCGCGCTCATACCAGCTTTTGTAACCGCTATCAAATCCGCTATAGCTTGGGAGGAAGATAAAGAGTCCCTTCAGGAACCTGACAAATACTACCCTCATTTGGATAGGCAACCTAATAATTTTCCCTTTATGAAGATTATTAAGGACATTTTTCTTAAAGAATGGAATAAAGTAGATCAGAAGCCATCCTTATCAAACAGGTTCGCAAAGCTCTACCCGTTCAGTGAAGAAGATGCAAAGCTGGTGGACTGTGCTCCCATTGTAGATGCGTCTATCATGCGACTTGCCCGCCATGTCACTCTGCCAATGGACAATGCAGTATCATTCGCTAACCCACTAGACAGAAAGATCGACACAGATATCAAGAAAGCATTTCTTGCTTCTGGGGCTGCATGTAAGCCGGCGGTTGCGTTAACATCCTTGGCTAAAGCATTAAAAGTTTGGATAGACAATATTGAAACGGCCCTCAATTCCGACACGGATAGACAGGAGATCATCAAGGCTTTAGATGAACTGAAATTAACAAGTGAATTTATGGGAGAAGCAGCAATTGACACCATTAGATCCTCGGCTAGAGCTATGTTGCATAATGTCACTGCAAAGAGAGCTTTATGGCTGAAGCCATGGTCAGCAGATCAGTCTTCAAGAAACAACTGGTGTAGGATCCCGTTTGATGGTAAACATCTCTTTGGTTCAGAAATGGACGGAGCTATTGCGAAAGTAACCGGAGGCAAGTCTGGCCTATTACCACAAGATAGGAAAAGGCCCTTCAGACAACAGCCAGCTAGAAGGACATCAGCTTCTTCTTCTTCTTCTTCTTCCAGGTTTCAGCAAGCCAAGTCTTACAAGCCTGGCAGGCAATTTAACAAAAATTGGAGAGGAACACAATCGTCCTTTCTTAAAACCAATAAGTCAAGGCCTAATTCAGGAGCAAATCCAAACCAAAAGTCTTTCTGAAGGTGCGTCCGCCCAGGCGCACCCAGTAGGAGCAAGATTACGCGCCTTCTGGCAGGTCTGGGTGGATATGATCAAGGACGATTGGGTGTCCAAAGTGTTAAGGAAGGGACACTCTTGGAGCTTCAAAAAGACCCCTCCAACTTCCCGCTTGGTCAAGACAAAGATGCCTCTCAACAGAAAGAAACGTCTAATATTGCTAGATTACGTTCACAGTTTGGAACAAAGCAAAGCAATCCTGAGGGTTCCAAGGAAGGAAGAATTCAAGGGAATTTATTCACCTCTCTTCTTGGTACCCAAAAGTTCAGGGGGATGGAGGCCTATTCTGGACTTGAAGTTCCTGAACAGATATATCAAGATCCATCATTTCAGAATGGAATCCTTACAGACCATCATAAAGGTAGTCAGGAGGAACGACTGGTTGTCAACAGTAGATTTGTCAGACGCCTACCTGCACATTCCAATAAGAACGAACTTTCAGAAATTCTTACGGTTCACAGTCGACGGTCAACATTGGCAATTCCAGAGCTTACCATTCGGGATATCAACAGCACCAAGAACCTTCACCAAAGTATTAGTCCCAGTAATAGCCTTCCTAAGACAAAGGGGCCTCAGAGTGTTCCATTATCTCGACGATATACTTCTAGTCAGTCAAGATCGGTCTCTCCTTCTCCACCATCAGCAAATTCTGGTAGAAACATTGCAGGCCCTGGGATGGATAGTGAATTTCAAGAAAAGTCAGCTAACACCAGCACAAGATCTTGTCTTTCTAGGAGCCAGGTTCAGAACACACCTGAACGAAGTTTGTCTACCTCCTCAGAAAATCCTATGGATTCAGCAAAAAGTGTCATCCATAATAACAGAAGTCGCCCTATCAGCAAGGGAGTGTCTCAGTCTGATCGGGACATTGTCATCAACAATTCCCATGGTGAAGTGGGCACACTGGAATCTGAGGTCACTTCAAGTATACTTCCTAAGTCATTGGAACAAGGGAGACATGTCACAGAAGATATTACTCCCAATGGTTGTGAAAAACTCATTAAAGTGGTGGACTCAGCAAAAGCATCTGATGAGAGGATTCCAGCTGCAGCCAGACATCCCAGTGGTGATCACCACAGACGCCAGTCTGTCAGGTTGGGGAGCACACTGCAAGGAGGTACAGGTCCAGAACAAGTGGAGAGTTCGACAGACGGGAGTTCCATCAAATGTGTTAGAACTAAGAGCAGCCTTCCTAGCCCTAAAAGCATTTCAGCATATGATCAAGGGGAAAGATGTTGTTCTCCGAATCGACAATACGACTGCAGTATCCTACATCAGGAGGCAGGGAGGAACAAGGAGTCACACACTGATGCAGGAAGTGAGCTTCATAATGATGTGGGCCCAGAGGTATCTATCAACCCTGACAGCTGTGTACCTTCCAGGTCATCAGAATGTGTTAGCAGACCAATTAAGCAGAAACTTTGCGAACCCACACGAATGGGTTCTGAACAATCAAGTATTCAAGCATCTGGTAGAGACTTGGGGTATACCACAGGTGGACATGTTTGCCTCTCCAACCAATGCCAAGCTACCAGCATTCTACTCCCGCTATTACAACCCATCGGCAATAGGAACAGATTGTCTAACACTCCCGTGGCAGTTCAGCCTGGGCTATGCCTTTCCTCCATTCCCTCTAATCCTGAGATTCTTACAGAGGTTGATACACGAGCAATGCATGATCATACTTATAGTACCCGATTGGCCCAGGAGGCCTTGGTTTCCATTCCTGATGGAATTGGCCATAGAACGACCAATCAGATTGCCGCAGATTCCGGATCTTCTGAGTCAACAGAACCTTCTTTATCCCAATGTCAACAATCTCAGTTTGACGGCCTGGAAATTGAAAGGCAAAAGTACTTGTCACTAGGTCTCTCTGATGAGGTCGTTTCTACTCTACTAAAGGCCAGGAAGAGGTCCACTAATGTCACTTATCATAGAATCTGGAAGAGATTTGCAAATTTTGCAGCTCGTAACTTTAATCCGCTTATGCCAACGATTCAGAACATTCTGGAATTTCTTCAAACAGGAGTAGATAAGCAACTGAGTTTATCCGCAATTAAAGTTCAAGTTTCGGCACTCTCTGCCTTGACAAATGAAAGATGGGCACTTAATCCGTTGGTCATTCAGTTTATTCAGGCCGTACAAAAGATAAGACCTCCACGGAAGCCTTTCTTCCCCCAATGGGACCTCTGTGTGGTGTTGGACACACTCTCGGATAGCCCTTTTCATCCAGTTGAATCTGCTTCCTTATGGAATATCACGTTAAAAACAATATTCTTAGTAGCTATATCCTCTGCAAAGCGTGTTTCTGACTTACAGGCACTAGGCTGTACAGCCAACCTCCTCCAGTTCTTCCCAGACAGAGTAGTCATTAGACCAGTTCTGCAATATGTTCCGAAGGTAGCCTCCTCCTTCCACATCAACCAAGAATTGACCTTACCAACCTTTCATTTAGACCACGGTTACCATCCATTGGATGTAGGGAGGAGCATTAAAACATATCTTGATGTTACACAGTCCTTCAGAAATTCCGATCGATTGTTTATAAATATTCAGGGAGCCAGGAAAGGAGGGGCAGCTACAGCCAGGACTCTAGCCAACTGGCTTGTGAAAATTATACAAATGTGTTACAAATCTAAGGGTCTTGAAGTACCCAGGGAAATTCATGCCCATTCCACCAGAGGAATGGCCGCCTCCTGGGCATGTTATGCTAAAGTTTCAGTAGACACAATTTGTAGGGCAGCAAGCTGGTCTTCTGTGCATACCTTTGTCAAACATTACCATGTAAATCCAGCATGCCTGACTTCTCTAAAGTTTGGAGAAGCTGTCTTGTCTACAGTTGAGAAATAAACCTTTGTATTTTTTGCATACTCCCTCCCTCTCTGTTTGATTTTGTATATCCCAATGTATGTCGCCATCTCTGTCCAGGAATAAGGAAAATTGTATACTTACCTTCGGTAATTTTCCTTTCCTGGAACAGAAGATGGCGACATACAAATCCCACCCTCGGGTCCATTCGAGGACTGATTTTTCATGAGAATGGCCAGGGGGGGGGGGGATTCTGAGAATTTATATGTGAACTGTCCTATCAGGGGTCAGGGGGCGGGGCCTAACCCAATGTATGTCGCCATCTTCTGTTCCAGGAAAGGAAAATTACCGAAGGTAAGTATACAATTTTCCTTATTATAGGATCATCAAGAACTTCAAGGAAAGAGGTTCAATTCTTGTTAAGAAGGATTCAGGGCATCCAAGAAAGTCCAGCAAGTGCCAGGATCGTCTCCTAAAGAGGTTTCAGCTGCGGGATCGAAGTGCAACCAGTGCAGAGATTGCTCAGGAATGGCAGCAGGCAGGTGTGAGCGCATCTACACGCTCAGTGAGGCGAAGACTTTTGGAAGATGGCCTGGTGTCAAGGGCAGCAAAAAAAGCCACTTCTCTCCCACCCCAAAAAAAATCAGGGACAGGTTGATCTTCTGCAGAAAGTATGGTGAATGGACTGCTGAGGACTGGGGCAAATTCATTCTCCAATGAAGCCCCTTTCCAATTGTTTGGGGCATCTGGAAAAAGGCTTGTCAGAAGAAGATAAGGTGAGCGCTACCATCAGTCCTGTGTCATGCCAACAGTAAAGCATCCTGAGACCATTCATGTGTGGGGTTGCTTCTCATCCAAGGGAGTGGGCTCACTCACAATTTTGCCAAAAAACACAGCCATGAATAAAGAATGGTACCAAAACACTCTCCAACAGCAACTTCTTCCAACAATCCAACAACAGTTTGGTGAAGAACAATGCATTTTCCAGCATGATGGAGCACCGTGTCATAAGGAAAAAGTGATAACTAAGTGGCTCGAGGACCAAAACGTTTACATTTTGGGTCCATGGCCTGGAAACTCCCCAGATCTTAATCCCATTGAGAACTTGTGGTCATTCCTCGAGGCGGGTGGACAAGCAAAAACCAACTAAGGCCCAGTGCACACGGAGCGGTTTTAGCTGCGATCCGCCAACCGCATCTGCCTGTGAAAATGCCTGGCTAATGTATTTCAATGGGATGGTGCACACCAGTGGTTTGAGGTTTTTAGCAGACCGCAAACGTGCCTCCTGCTGCACGTTCGCGGTTTGCAGAAGCGTTTCTGCCTCAGTGTAAAGTATAGGAAAAACGCAAACCGCTCTGGAAAACGCTACATCAGAGCGGTTTTCCAGGCGTTTGTTACAGAAGCTGTTCAGTAACAGCTTTTTACTGTAACAATATGTGAAATCTGCTACACAAAAACGCTCCAAAAAATGCTAGGCATGTTTAGAAAACGTCTCTAAACATGCCTAGAATCGCTCTGAAATCAGCTCCAAAAACCACTAGCATTTTGACGGTCTGCTAGCGGTTTTGGTGTGCACTGGGCCTAATTCTGAGAAACTCAAATAAGTGATTATGAAAGAATGGGTTGCTATCAGTCTGGATTTGGCCCAGAAGTTGATTGAGAGCATGCCCAGTCCAATTGCAGAGGTCCTGAAAAAGAAGAGCCTTTGAAATGTATGAGGTGCTTATAATTGTATTTCAGTACATCACATAAACAACTGAAACAAAGATCTAAAAGCAGTTTAGCAGCAAACTGTGTGAAAACTAATATTTTTGACAATCTCAAAACTTTTGGCCAGGACTGTAAAGGCCTCTTTTCCAAGGACTGTTGATAGGCAGTGAAATGCCTCTCTGACTCTCACAACTGCCTGGCAACTGCTCACTGCTGCCTGGCAACTGCTTGCTGAACACACAGTTCAACTGTTCAAGGAAGAGAGGCCAAAATGTGAGTGACAGAGCGGTCATGAAATTGAAGACTGTAGCTTTGTATTGCTAATATACATGTACATGGATAGGGATGAACAATGAGGTGCAAATATTTTCTCCTTGCATTCAAATTTCCTATAAATTATATGCAGCTTGAAATTGATCTAATCAGAATAACTTCCTGTCAGTTTTTATTGGCCCCAAGTTCAAGCTGCATAACATTTACATGTAATTTGTATGCAAGGAGAAATTATTTGCATCTCATTATAGCTGGCGCTGTATAAATCCAAAATAATCAGTCCTGACCCATTTATGTATACCACAATTTGTGATATAATACTATGTTTTAATTCAAAAACATCCTTATTTATCTGTTTTTTTTCTATGGTGATTCTTGTAAGGGCAAAGAATACCTAGGTGAGAAGTAGGGAGAGACCGGGAGCCCAATAGTGCAGTATCATCAGGTATATGGAGAATAAAATTATGTAGGTAAAGGTAGGTTCCTGCAACCACCGTATAGGCCTGCAGGGAATTAACCGTCCCTGCTCAGTACTCCAGGTCCTGCTGGATACTGGATGGTCGCTCTCCTGTAGTACGATAGACATTCCAGAACAACTGCAAAGCTATTACCTCCAAAGGAGGTCTGACTGGTAGTGGGTAGGATGGATGGGATGCCTGCACTCTATCCCCTATGCTATCAAGGCATTTTGTGTTAATCTGAGGAAGTGGGCCATGACCCGTGAAACGCATTGTCAGATTGCTTTTTTAATAAAAACTTTTTTCAGTTCAACTGGTGTCTATGTTCTGGAGAGGTAAGTAATTACCTCTCTTTTTATTATATAATTTTTTATTTGTATTTTAAAATACTAAAATCGAACACACATTGGGCGCCTCCATCCTACCCATTACTTATTTGTCTCTCATTTGCCCATACAATTTTTATTCATACAGCTCTTCAGAATATGCTGCCGCTATACAAATCAATAATAATGGCAAACATACACTATACAATATGTGCCCTGTGATTTATTTATTTTTATCGATTTTCATTACATGTTATGCTTATATCATATCTACCGTCTAATCTGTTTCAAAAATTGTATAATGTATGTCTAGCTTTAGTTACCAAACTTTACCGCATCTGGACATAGCTAATTGAAATCTATGCCCTGTTTGGACCTGTTATCCCTGCCAGGGTTAGATTTCAATCACCGCACGTTTTCGACGATCACCCGTTGCTCTCTCGTCGCTATGACAGCAGAGCTCTGTGAGCCGGTCAGAAGTCTATTTTATTGGCTCACAGTCATGACAGTCAGGAGCCAATGAAATCGGCTCCTGACCGGCTCACTGAGCTCTACAGTCATAGCGACAGCAGAGCGAGTGGCTTAAGCAACAGGAGATCGATGTGAATGACGGGTCCCTGTGGCATGATGTCGGTGAGCCTAGTTATTGTACAAGCAGTCTCTGGTCCTTAAAGAGACTCGAAGAAAAGTCTTTATGCTTTTTTTTACTTTCCCAGGGCTTTCTCCAGCCCCATACGCATGGATGTGTCCCTCGCCGTCATCCTACGATTTCCCGTTCAGCCGCAGGAAGCCCCGGTAAGCGGCTCAGTGACGTCAGTGACAGACCTTCTGCGCAAGCAGAAGGCCCCGGCTGAGGCACTCAGTCAGACTGAGTCCGACTGAGCTGCGTAGCGGGAGTTGATGGTGGCTTAACGGGAGATCGCAGGACGACGGCGAGGGACACAGCCATGCTTAAAGTGAACCAGAGACAAAGCACTCTCGTGTATTTTACCATATATATCAGTGGGAACATTAGAGAAAACACCTACCCTGCTCTCTGTTTCTTCTCAATGCTAAAAGTGTCTGTTATCAGCTGTGATAAGAATCTCCGACTGAGCATTCATTCTGGCTTTGCCGGAATGATTATAGCTGAGTCATTATAGCAGAGCCACAAGGGGGCAGGCTTGGGCTTGAAAAGACACCAGAGAACACAGACTTAGGGCTCTTTTCCACTATGAAATGCGATCGCAATAGCGTTTAAATTTCCACCATGCGATTGTGATTGAGCTACTATACTCAGTCTAAAAAGCTCAATCGCATCCAAAACGCGGCAGGACGATGATCGCGTTTTCACCAAAATCGCATCGCAATCGGATCGCAATAATGGTAATTGCTGCTGCAGTTTCCATTAGTTTAATGTACCTTGCGATTTGCGATCAGAATCAAATCGCAGGGTAGTGGAAAAAGGCCCTTAGCTATAATCATTCCGTAGCAAAGCCAGACTGAGTGCTCAGTCGGGGATTCTTATCAGAGGTGATAACAGTCAGATTAAACAGAGAACAATGAAACAAAGAGCAGATTAGGCGTTTACTGTCATGTTCCCATTGATTTATAAGGTAAAATACATGAGGGTGCTTCATCTCTGGTTCTCTTTAAGGTGGGTACACACATCAGATAAAAGTCTTTGGAAAATGAAAGATCGTCGCATACATGAGTACCACAATCAAAGTACTCTCCTGTGTGGGTCTCAATTTGGTGTCTGCTGTCCGGGTATGGGGGTCTTTGCTCATCCCCCTTAGAAGCACAGCATATAATGCTGCGTCCAAGGTGTAGCTATCCCACACTCCTGCGACTGCTGTCCCCATACAGGTAGGTGGTTTGTAACTGGGACAGTGGAAGCTAACTGCCAAACAAAATATGTTAGCTTGTGCAACCACCTATCGTTCGGTCCCTCTGTACAAACTGATCCTATGACGGGAGGGTAAAACCTATATACAAAGTGCTAGGTGCTGTACAAGTGCTTTAACCTGAGCATGTTTCACCAAAAGGCTTCTTCAGAAAGAGTGCTGTACATATATACATTGTAATATATGTAAATATGTGGTGTAGGCAAAGTCCCCCCCATCATCAAAAAAGCCCAAGTCAGAGCTGAAGTTCCCCATCAGGCCCCATTCATCTCTGACTTGGGCTTTTTTGATGATGGGGGGGACTTTGTAATATATGTAAATATGTGGTGTAGGCAATGTATATATGTACAGCACTCTTTCTGAATAAGCCTTTTGGTGAAACATGCTCAGGTTAACGCACTTGTACAGCACCTAGCACTTTGTATATAGGTTTTACCCTCCCGTCATAGGATCAGTTTGTACAGAGGGATCGAACGATAGGTGGTTGCACAAGCTAACATATTTTGTTTGGCAGTTAGCTTCCACTGTCCCAGTTACAAACCACCTACCTGTATGGGGACAGCAGTCGCAGGAGTGTGTGATAGCTACACCTTGGACGCAGCATTATATGCTGTGCTTCTAAGGGGATGAGCAAAGACCCCCATACCCGGACAGCAGACACCAAATTGAGACCCACACAGGAGAGTACTTTGATTGTGGTACTCATGTATGCAACGATTACGTCACATTGATAGAGTAAATTTATCAGCATTTTACTATTTGTACCCATAGGGCTATGTCCTTCTGGACGACAAGTGTGTTGTAAATTTTCCCTGGTACTCTTTATTCGGTAGTGTCTGAAAATGAAAGATCACAGACAAATTTACCCCCTTCCATGTAGTATGAGAGCCATACTCTACACAGTCTATTCTATTCTATTGAGCTGAACTCCCCATCAGATACAAATCTTTACAAGATGCTGCACACATTCAACAGATCTGTATCTGCAAAAGATCAGTTCCTGCAAAATGCATTCATAGTCTAGTCAGCGAGCAGGGCGGCTGCCTAGCATATTTGTATAAATCCTTTGCCGGGAGTGGCTTTAAAAAGAATAAAGGCCATGCTGAAAATCCCCCATGAGAAGATGAGCTGGTCTAAAACCTGTCATTTATCTCAGATTTCTAGTACCTACTGTAAGTGACAAAAACATAGGAGAAAAGTAATTTATGGCTCATTTTACTCTGGAAGAAATACTTCTTATTGGTATGTGTTGACATGTAATTTACATTTGTTTTGCGATTAATGGTCCTTTAAGTGGTTGAGATGACTTATTAGTATTTATATAGTGCTGACATCTTCCGCAGTGCTGTACAGAGTATATTGTCTTGTCACTAACTGTCCCTCAGAGGGGCTCACAATCTAATCCCTACCATAGTCATAGGTCTATGTATGTTTCGTGTTGTGTATGTATCCTGACTATGGCCATATTGACATGTTCAGGGGCGTAGCAATAGGGGTTGCAGAGGTTGTGACCACACCGGGACCCTGAAGGGCCCACCCTCAACTAGAGTTTTAGCTCTCTATTGGCCCTGTGCTCATAATAATCATTTCTATAGATACTTTGAGTAGTAGTAATCATTAAACTGTTCCCCATCCCCTTCTTGCACCTGTGACTGTAGTTGCCATTGGCAGGTTTTGGTGCGCCATATCAATTCTGTAAAAAGTGCTTGGGGGGGCCCAATGTTAACCTCCCTGGCGGTATGATTATTTCCAAATTTTAGGGTCTTTTCTGAAAATTGACCCTAAAATCAGGAAACAATCATGCTTCCAGAATGCCATCAGCCCCAGCACTTACCTCCTTGGGCTCCAGCTCTGCAATTTTTCCACCGCCCTGCAGGTGGCGCTGTAACATGTAGGTGAGATCAATGATGGCGATATCACCAGAGTGATTCAGAACCTCTAGGAAAGGAAGAAGAACATCTGGACCAACGTCTGGATTCCCCGGGAGGTGAGTAAAAGCTCCCGCTGCCCTCCATTGACCTGCATTGAGCCTCCAGAGGCTAGCCTGAGCTCAGCTCGGGATTACCACCAGGGATGTTAAACTTGCATCGGGGCCAACAGCTCCTTAGCTACGCCACTGGACATGTTGCGTGGTTTGTTGTTTTACATCTAACAAAAACTTTTAGTGAACAGATTATGGAGGCTGCCATATTTTTTTTTTTTTGTTTTTTTGTTTTTTGTTTTTTTTTTTTTTGTTTTTTTTTTAATTGCCATGCTGCTCTTTCATCGTCAGATGCTTGTTTCCTATGCCTGCAGCTAGCATGGAACCTGCACACTGGATCTGTATACTTACTCTGGGTCAGAATTTGCAGCGGAGGTCTAGGCAAGATCTAGGCAAGCAGCATTTATTAAAACAGTCATCTCGCTCCCCAAAATTCACGCAGGTTAGGTTTCCTTTTACAGCAGATCTGTTTTTTTTTTCAGTTCTGCTTAAATCGGAGTCACAATGGTGGTGGGTGAGTGGGGGGGGGGGGGGTGACTCTAAAAATAACTCAGAAAAAAAACTTCCCCAAAATCCGTTATCTATACTCTAGTGCTGTCCCATATTATGCTGCAGCCACAACTTTTTAGACCTCCTTAAGACTCCCTGCACACTGCATGCAATTCCCAAAAAAAAAAAATTTCAAATATTTTTATTAGCATTGTGCATACAAAATGCTAATTCTTCTATTCAACAATCTTTTACACATTTTTGTATCAATATTTTTCTATGTCACATTAACAGTTTCTCAATGACATTTTAGGTATGCGAAATAACATTGCATCAGAGCTTTCCAGTCAAATTCAGGAAGTGTTAATATGCTGAAGTTAAGGTCTCTGATGTTGTCAATTCTTGGGTTCTTATTTCCCATTACCTTTATTCTTAATCCAGTGTTATCTGTTTCTGTTCATAAAACAACCTTTTATCTATAAACATCTACAAACTACTACAGTTCTCCATTGATCCTGCCAAAGATCCGTTCCTGCAAATTGCAATGATAGTCTATGATATCTGCAGATCCTCATATACACATGATTTAACTGACATTCATCTGCAGATCAAGCAATCATCCGCAGATCTGAAAATCCATCCTGGGGGATCTGATCTGCAGATGAATGTCTGTTACACAAGGTGTGTATGATGATCTGCAGATATCATAGACTATGAATGCATTTAGCAGGAATTGATCTTTTGCAGATACTGATCTTTTGAATGTCTACAGCATGTGTGTGCAGCATCTTGCAAAGATTTCTGTCTGATGGAGAGTTCAGCTCAATAGAATAGACTGTGTAGAGTATGGCTCTCAAGGCTCATACACACATCAGACCATAGTCTTTTGAAAATGAAAGATCACAGATCTGTTTTACCCCCTTCCATGTAGTATGAGAGCCATACTCTACACAGTCTATTCTATGGAGCTGAACTCCCCATCAGAAAAAAAACTTTGCAAGATGCAGCACACACAGATGCTGTACAGACACAAAAGATCAGTATCTGCAAAAGATCTGTTCCTGCCAAAAATCCAACCCTGCAAATTGCAATGATAGTCTATGAGAACTGCAGATCATCGTACACACATGATTTAACTGACATTCATCTGCAGATCAGATCCACCAGGTTGGATTTTCAGATCTGCAGATCTGTCAGTTAAATCATGTGTGTATGATGATCTGCAGATCTCATAGACTATCATTGCAATTTGCAGGGTTGGATTTTTGGCAGGAACAGATCTTTTGCAGCTACTGATCTTTTGTGTCTGTACAGCATCTTTGTGTGCAGCATCTTGCAAAGATTTTTTTCTGATGGGGAGTTCAGCTCCATAGAATAGACTGTGTAGGTATGGCTCTCATACTACATGGAAGGGGGTAAAACTGGTCTGTGATCTTTCATTTTCCAAAGACCATGGTCTGATGTGTGTATGAGCCTTCATACTACATGGAAGGGGGTAAAATTAGTCTGTGATCTTTCATTTTCAAAAGACTATGGTCTGATGTGTGTATGAGCCTTAAGTGTGACCACTGCCATACACATTACATTGCAGTAGCACTTTTCAAAATGGTAGGTAGGGATGACCAATGAGATGCAAATATTTCTGAGTTGATGCATGATTATGAGCTTGAAAATGGACCAATGAAGTCCCACCAAGGTTTAACGTCTTCCGGACTACAGGCTTTACTCCCCTAAAGACCAGGCTATATTTTACAAAAATGGCCACTGCAGCTTTAAGGGTTCGCTGCCGGACCGCACAACTCTGCACACAAGTGATTCCCCCCCCCTTTCTCCCCACCAACAGAGCTCTCTATTGGTGGGGTCTGATCGCACCCCAGCTGTTTGTTTTTTTTAATAAATATTACATAAATGTATTTATTTTTTTAAAATATATTTCCTCCCCCCCCCCCCCCCCCCCTGCCAGCCAATCAGCAATTTTGTCCCTCTGGAGGGGACAGCCGAGTGACACGGCGGTCCCCTGTACAGCACTGCCTTAGATCGCAGCGCTGTACGTACTAAATAGACGGCGATCACCACTGGGAGACTGAAGGCAGAGTGTGTGCGCGATCTCCTGCAAAAGCCAGTCCCAGGACTTTACACCGATCGGCGGTTCTGGGGCTGCCATGCCCATCGGCGTGACACGGTCTTGTAGCAGTTAAATTGATTGGTCCATTTTCAAACTGCATTAGGCCTCTTTTCCATGGACTGTTTAACTGTGTGCTGAGCAAGCAATTACCAGGCAGCAGTGAGCAGTTGTGAGAGTTTGAGAGGCATTTCACCACCTATCAACAGTCTGTGAAAAAGAGGCCTAAATTTGCTTACAACTTTACATAATCCTGCATAATCTCAAATATTTGCATCTCATTGATCATCCCTACTCATTAGTCGTGAAGTTCAGGCTCCCAACTCCTGACCACAAACGCCGTTTGGTTGCAACTACATTCAGCTGAATGGCAGCACTTTAGTAACATCACGTGTGTCATGTTTGACACGTAGCAGTGTTCCGTGGCGGCTTTACCCGGTGGTGAAAAACATGTCTCATGTTTCATACTCAGATGCGATTGCAAGGGAGGGGGAGGGGGGGGGGCTACTGCATGGGAGCGTTGCCTGCCCACTGCGTATGGCGAGCACTAGCAAGTGAATTAATCGCTTTCAGCTGCTCATGAAAAAGAGCCCTTACGGCCCGGTGCACACCAAAAACCGCTAGCAGATCCGCAAAATGCTAGCAGATTTTGAAACGCTTTTTATTTTTCTGTAGCGTTTCAGCTAGCATTTTGCGGTTTTGGGAAGCGTTTTTGGTGTAGTAGATTTCATGTATTGTTACAGTAAAGCTGTTACTGAACAGCTACTGTAACAAAACGCCTGGCAAACTGATCTGAAGTGCCGGTTTTCAGAGCGGTTTGCGTTTTTCCTATACTTAACATTGAGGCAGAAACGCATCCGCAATCCAAAATCTGCAGCAGCCCGGGAGTATGTGTTTCTGCAAACCGCCTCCCGCTCTGGTGTGCACCAGCCCATTGAAATACATTACCCAAGCGGATCCGCACCCGCAAGCGGATCGCAAACCGCAGCGAAAACGCTCTGGTGTGCACTAGGCCTCTCAGTGTATCTAGCCTGCATTATACACCATCTTGTACATGCCCATTTCTATCTGTAAAAGTGGTGAAATATATATACATACAGGTGGGGGCAAATTTGTTGATACTATAACAGCTCTTTGAAACGGTATTATGCAGATCTTGTATATGCAGCTTGAAAGGGAACCATTTTTATTCCACCCTAGAGGAAAAGTCACCATAGCAAACCCAGCCAGCCAGGCAGTAAACAACAACTGATATAGTTTTGGGGCTGCTTTGAAAGGGAACAATGACACAAAACATGCTGTAGCAAAAGGCAGTGGCCAGGGTCAGAAAACCCTGCCTCAGTCACGGGTCATGGTGGCTCTTCTGTCAGGATAATGAATAAAAGCACATAAGAAAAGCTAAGAACAAAACAATGGACTATTGTGATGTGGTCTTATATATATATATATATATATATATATATATAGCCTTATTTGAACACCATGACATATTTCTGTAAAGAAATGAAAGGTGCAGTGTGTGGAGAGGGCACCCTTTATACATACTCCCCAACTTTTGGAGATGAGAAAGAGGGACACTTAAGCCACTCCCTGGCTACACCCCTAACCACGCCCCCCGGCACACCCCTAGTCACGCGTACCATAAAGATTTCATAAGAAAAATATGTTGTTTTATAATTCATACCACACTGGTCCTTTCTATCCTGGTGCATTTTCCTTCATATTAACATTTGAAAATAAGAAATATAGCAATTTAAAAGATGGGAATAAAGTTTAGAGGCAATTAAACACATTTACAGTAGACAAATACATATATTTACATAGAAAGAGGGACAACGTCATGAAAGAGGGACAAATAAGGAGGAAAGAGGGACAGGGCTCCCAAAGAGGGACAGTTGGGAGCTATGCTTCATACCTGGCACAGCTAAAGCAGTTACCTCAGGAAGGGTGGGCCACACTGCCTGAAGACAGGTGCAGAAGTCTCTCAGAAATCACTTGATTCTAACGGTTGTCTCTTAACGACTTTGCCATAATTTGTGGGGTAAAGGGTCCCATTATTTTGTCCAAGCTGTTTTCATTTACCGGTATGTTACTATCTGAAACATTCTGTTGAAGCAAAACTCCACAGCACAGTCTGATTTTGGTGCTATATGAATAATTAATAATGGCAATTACTATGCTATTAACTAGCAACAAGTACAGTATAATGTTTTTACAGGTTTGCTGTACTACATAGGATTTAGACACAGATTCACATACATAACAACTATTAATGCTGGGAACACACGATGCAATTTCCCGTCCGATTGACGGTTGATCAGACAGGAAGTTGTACAGGTCCAAACTGCTCCCGATTGATAAAGGGAACGATTTTCTGGATCCATCGGAAACGGATCGGACATATAAGAAATAATTGCCCAATTCCCATTGATCGATTGGGCGGGAGATAGCATTGCGTGTTCCCAGCATAAGGTAATTAGAATAGTTGTATGCTCAGCACGAGAGGAGATTAAATTCTAATACGTTTTTAAAGTATATATCTTGCCTCGGGCAAATAGTTATGCTACGTACACACCTGAGATAAGTCTTTGGAAAAGGCAAGATCACGGACCAATTTTACCACCTTTCATGTAGTATGAAACAGGGCTGTGGAGTCGGTACAAAAATTTTCCGACTCCAACTCCGACTCCTCAGTTTATGAAACCACGACTCTGACTCCAACTCCGACTCCGGGTAACCAAAATGGCTCCGACTCCTCGACTCCAACTCCTTAGTCTAATATTTAACAGGGCTGTGGATTTTGTACAAAAATCACCCGACTCCCGACTCCGACTCCTCAGTTTATGAAACCACAACTCCAACTCAGACTCCGGGTGCCCAAAATTGCTCCGACTCCTCGACTCCGACTCCACAGCCCTGGTATGAGAGCCATACTCTACACAGTCTATTCTATGGAGCTGAACTCCCCATCAGATAAAAATCTTTGCAAGATGCTGGACACAAAGATGCTGCACACATTCAACAGATCAGTATCTGCAAAAGATCTGTTCCTGCAAAACATCCGTTCTTGAAAAATGCATTCATAGTCTATATGATATCTGCAGTTCCTCATACACACCTTGTTTAACGGACAATCATCTGCATATCTGACAATCATCTGAAGATCCATCCTGGTGGATCTGATCTGCAGATGACTGTCTGTTAAAGGGACTCCGAGCTCTACTTAAAAAGGAAAATAGTACTCACCGGGGGCTTTCTTTAGTCCAGCGCTGGTCGGGAGGTCCCACAACGGCGTCCTGGCTCCGCTCCTAGGCCCTGCTCCGGAATGGCTGACCGGCCGCAGCCCGGGCGACACTCTGCTGAGTGTCGGGCTGTTCCTTCCGCGTATGACGTGGCTGACGTCACACGCCGGCCGCCTCGCGTCATCACGGCGGCCGGCGTGGCAGTACGGCGCATGCGCGATTAAAGCGCGCATGCGCCGTACTGCCACGCCGGCCGCCGTGATGATGCGAGGCGGCCGGCGTGTGACATCAGCCGCGTCATACGCGGAAGAAGGAGCCCGACACTCAGCCGAGTGTCGCCCGGGCTGCCGCCGTCCAGCCATTCCGGAGCGGGGCCTAGGAGCGGAGCCAGGACGCCGTTGTGGGACCTCCCGACCAGCGCTGGACTAAAGAAAGCCCCCGGTGAGTACTATTTTACTTTTTAAGTAGAGCTCGGAGTCCCTTTCACAGACAGTCATCTGCAGATCAGATCCACCAGGATGGATCTTCAGATGATTGTCAGATATGCAGATAATTGTCCGTTAAACAAGGTGTGTATGAGTAACTCCAGATATCATATAGACTATGAATGCATTTTTCAAGAACGGATGTTTTGCAGGAACAGATCTTTTGCAGATACTGATCTGTTGCATGTGTGCAGCATCTTTGTGTGCAGCATCTTGTAAAGATTTGTATCTGATGAGGAGTTCAGCTCCATAGAATAGACTGTGTAGGTATGGCTCTCGTACTACAGGATCTTCTCGAAAAAATTAGCATATTGTGATAAAGTTCATTATTTTCTGTAATGTACTGATAAACTTTAGACTTTCATATATTTTAGATTCATTACACACAACTGAAGTAGTTCAAAGCATTTTATTGTTTTAATATTGATGATTTTGGCATACAGCTCATGAAAACCCAAAATTCCTATCTCAAAAAATTAGCATATCATGAAAAGGTTCTCTAAACGAGCTAATAACCTAATCATCTGAATCAACTAATTAACTCTAAACACCTGCAAAAGATTCCTGAGGCTTTTAAAAACTCCCAGCCTGGTTCATTACTCAAAACCGCAATCGTGGGTAAGACTGCCGACCTGACTGCTGTCCAGAAGGCCATCATTGACACCCTCAAGCAAGAGGGTAAGACACAGAAAGAAATTTCTGAACGAATAGGCTGTTCCCAGAGTGCTGTATCAAGGCACCTCAGTGGGAAGTCTGTGGGAAGGAAAAAGTGTGGCAGAAAACGCTGCACAACGAGAAGAGGTGACCGGACTCTGAGGAAGATTGTAGAGATGGACCGATTCCAGACCTTGGGGACCTGTGGAAGCAGTGGACTGAGTCTGGAGTAGAAACATCCAGAGCCACCGTGTACAGGCATGTACAGGAAATGGGCTACAGGTGCCGCATTCCCCAGATAAAGCCACTTTTGAACCAGAAACAGCGGCAGAAGCGCCTGACCTGTACTTGACACTGGACTTCAGGCATTTTGGCATTTCCCTCTCCCCTGTCTTTCTCCAGACTCTGGCACCTTGATTTCCGAATGACGTGCAAATGTTGCTTTCATCTGAAAAAAGTACTTTGGACCACTGAGCAACAGTCCAGTGCTGCTTCTCTGTAGCCCAGGTCAGGCGCTTCTGCCGCTGTTTCTGGTTCAAAAGTGGCTTGACCTGGGGAATGTGGCACCTGTAGCCCATTTCCTGCACACACCTGTATACGGTGGCTCTGGATGTTTCTACTCCAGACTCAGTCCACTGCTTCCGCAGGTCCCCCAAGGTCTGGAATCAGTCCTTCTCCACAATCTTCCTCAGGATCCGGTCACCTTTTCTCGTTGTGCAGCATTTTCTACCACACTTTTTCCTTCCCACAGACTTCCCACTGAGGTGCCTTGATACAGCACTCTGGGAACAGCCTATTCATTCAGAAATTTCTTTCTGTGTCTTACCCTCTTGCTTGAGGGTGTCAATGATGGCCTTCTGGACAGCAGTCAGGTCTTCAGTCTAATGCTACGTACACACATGCGACAACGATCGTTCGTTGAGGACGACGAACGAACTTTTAATTGATGAAAGAACGACCTAAGTAAAGTTAGTTTTAAAAGGTGTGTAACGATCTGATCGTTAGAACGAACGTTACATCACGTAAAGCAACTATTGCGCCTGCGCATAAAAATGAGAAGTTTCATGAAGAAATTGTGAAATGCGCATGTCAAGCCTAGTACGAACGACCGTTTCCAACGATGTACTACTTTTGCAAACGATCGTCGTTGGTTAAAATCCGCCGAGACAGAACTTTCTTTTGGAGCGATTTGGCTCGTTCGTCGTTTGCCTTAATAGTCGTTGGTTCATTTTTTGTAACGATCGTCGTTGGTAAAGATCGGGGAACGATCGTTACAAACTACTATAGTCGCATGTGTGTACGCACCTTTACCCATGATTACGGTTTTGAGTAATGAACCAGGCTGGGAGTTTTAAAAGCCTCAGGAATCTTTTGCAGGTGTTTAGAGTTAATTAGTTGATTCAGATGATTAGGTTAATAGCTCGTTTAGTGAACCTTTTCGTGATATGCTAATTTTTTGAGATAGGAATTTTAGGTTTTCATGAGTTGTATGCCAAAATCATCAATATTTAAACAATAAAAGGCTTTGACCTACTTCACTTGTGTGTAATGTATCTAAAATATATGAAAGTCTAATGTTTATCAGTTCATTACAAAAAATAATGATCTTTATCACAATATGCTAATTTTTTGAGAAGATCCTGTACATGGAAGGGGGTAAAATTGGTCTGTGATCTTGCCTTTTCCAAAGACTTTTATCTGAAGTGTGTATGTAGCATAAGTCTTGCTGTCATTTTCTTCAGCAGGTTAGACCATGACACAGAATTTGTGTTTTAGTGGTTGTCACGTTGCTATATTGGTTTCCAAGCCCTTTTTAACTCCCATGCCACAACCACAGATTCCATTTGTTCTGGTTTGTTTAACCACTCCTTACTATAATTACCACCTATTGCTCTAGGGCAGTAGAGCTGCTTTTGCATCATTCTTCCGTTCACTGGTGTAAGACTCTGGACCGCGATGCGCAGAAAGTGATGACATCCTGTGCTTTTGATCTAAGGTAACAACAAGCCTCCCAAAAGATATGAACAGAGGTTTGGCTCCCTTTCCGGCACTGATGACGCACTTGCTGCAGGCCGGTTACCTTACAAGCTATATCCGCTGAAAGAAGAGAACATACTTCTGCACAAAGGCAAATACTGGTAGTGAAAACAGAAGAAGGAAATTAGAGCCACAATCCCTGGTTTAAAATCCGTGCCCAGTGTTCAGTATTTCTGTGTGAAGTAAAGCTTTCAGTAGCTGAATTTACTTACTGTGTATAAAATCTGATTTTGTGACCTGGAACACTGCAGGTGAAGGAGGAACTCCAAGGATTAAACTTCATCCCAGTAAGAAGCTGATACCCCCTTTCCCATGAGAAATCTTTATCTTTTCTCAAATAGATCATCAGCGCCATCTGTATGGCTGATTTGTGGTGAAACCCCTCCCACAGTGTGATGTCAGGGCCATGGCCCTGAGAGTTTGCTTTCTGAACCTTGTCGCCTTGTGGGTAATAACGGCTGTTTCTAACTGCCAAGGAATAGCTCCCTCTGTGCATAGAACTCTCAGTAACAAACATTCTGCAGAGATCACCTGGCAGGACTAAACATGTCACTACCAGTGATAAATTTCAGAATGTAAATCAGGGAGAGGAAAGATTTTACTATGGGCAAACACTAATTAAAAAATGTACAAATTAATATTGTAAAAAAAAAAAAAAGTTGTTCAGTACGTTATTTTCAGCCCACAGTTTCTCTTTAAAGGGCACCTGAAGTGAGAGCGATATGGAGGCTGCCATATTTATTTCCTTTTAAACAATACCAGTTGACGGGCTGTCCTGTTGATCCTCCGCCTCTAATACTTTTAGCTATAGACCTTGAGCAAGCATATGCAGATCGGATGATTCTGACTAATTGGCTCTTTCACACAGAGACGTTGCGTTAGAGGGGACGTTAAGGTCGCATAACGTTCCCCTAACGCAACGCATGGTGGTGCTAAACTCGGACGCTACATAGAGATGCGTTATGCGTCTCTTGGTGCGGCATTTTTGTTCGATACTGGTAGAACGAAAACGGCGCAGGTGTCCAAAGACTGTGGAGACCACGTGATCGGAACACTCCGCATCACGTGGTCCCGCCAGCCAATCGCCGTACAAAGCGGCCGCTCCAGGAAGTAAACACTGCACGTAACACAGTGCAGTGAATATTAATTAGCCATGTGGCTAGTCACAATAGTGGCCTCTCCTCTCCTGCACTGAGCATGTGCAGAACAGTCTAACGCGGCTAAAACCGTGTATAACGCACAGCATGCTGCACTTTCCTTGAACGTCCAGCGTTACACTGTAACGCAATGTGGGCACTGTGAACAGCCCATTGATTTTTCATTACTGAGTTGGGCTGTGTTACAGGCTGCACTGACGTGCGCCTGTAACGTCCCACTGTGAAAGCAGCCTATAGCTTGAGAAGATAAGCAGCATGCAGCCAAAGAGATCACAGGGCTGCCAGGCAACTGGTTTTGTTTAAAAAGTGATAAATATGCCAGCCTCCATATACCTCTTATTTCAGGTGTCCTAAGGCCTTATTCACATTATAAATCGCAAGCGCTGAGCGACTTATTGAGAGTTTTTCAAAGTGCTTTTCCCTGTGCTTTGCGTTGAGAAAAACATTTTTTTAAGCACTTTTGCTGAGCGATTGAGATTATCACTTCCTGACTTTAGTCAGGAAGTGAACTCTTTGACCCAGAAAATAATAAATACAATGTATTTATTCTTAAAAGCGCTCGGAAAATCGCTATCCAAAGCTCTTTTTGAAGCTTCTTGTGATTTCCCTATATCTTTCATTATAGTGAAAGTGCTTAGAAAATGGTACATGTAGCGCGTTTGCGATTTCAATGAAACCGAAAGGCTTACATGTGAACATTCTCATAGGGAATCATTGCACAAGAGCTTTTAGGACGATTTCTAAAATCACCAGTGCTTAAAAAAACTGCAAACGCTCATAGTGGGAACAAGCCCTAGAGGCCATTCACACTAGAAGCGCTTTTCTGAAGCATTTTGCGATTGATTAGCGCTTTTTAAAATTGCTCCCATTCACTTCCATTAAAATCATGGAAAAATCGTCGCGATTTTGCGATCGCGTACATTAAAATTGCGGCCATTTTTAATTAAAGTGAATGGGAGCGATTTTAAAGGACGCGAATCAATTGCAAAATGCTCAGAAAAGCGCTTCTAGTGTGAATGGGCCCTACATGCCCTGTGGATGGGTGGAGCTCTTTGGCTCAGCCATCATCACTACTGTTCAGAATGTAAGAGTGCAGGGCACAGTGCGAGCTCCCCATGGAGTTCACAGCCTACAGTTGTGGAGAATTTTTCTGCAGGAATTGGCTGGTGGGGAGGCTCATAATTATGTTCTGGTCATCTAACCAAGGAGATCTAAACAGATAAATCCAAGCACTGACACCTAGAGCCTATACCGCTTCAGGATCAACTTAAAAATTCTATGCTTGGCCTACAAATCAGTGCACAGTACCTGCCCGACCTACATCTCTGATCTTATCCACAGGCACATACTGGCCCTCTCCTTCAATGACCTGTGCTTGTTTGCACCGTGCACTTCTCACTCCCATGCACAGTTGCAGCACTAAGACTGCCCCCTCTCTCTGGAACTCGCCCGACCTTTAATGCCTCCAAACGAGACCTCAAGTCTCACCTTTTCATGCTACTCCCTCGCATCAGTACCGTAATACACTCTGCTGGGCACCCTCTCAACAGACCTACCTATTTTGTCTCTACTCCCACCCTTTAGGCCTCTTTCACATCAGAACGTTGCGTTTTAGGGGACGTTAAGGTCGCATAACGTGCCCCTAACGCAACGCCTGGTGGTGTTGAAGGAGGACGCCAGAGTGAGCCGCGTTATGCAGCTCTTGGTGTGCAGTATAGACTGCGGAGACCACTTGATTGGAACACTCCGCATCACGTGGTCCCCCCAGCCAATCAGCACACAAAGTGGTCGCTCCAGGAAGAAAACACTGCACGTCAGCAGTGCAGTGAATATTAATGAGCCATATGGCTAATTACTGCGCATGTGCAAGCAGTCTAACGTGCCTAAAACCGCGTAGAACGCACAGCATGCTGCACTTTCATACAACGTGAAGCGTTACCCTGTAACGCAACGTGGGCACTGTGAACAGCCCATTGATTTTTGATTGCTGTGCGTTGGGGTGCGTTACAGGCTGCTCTAACGTGTGCCTGTAACATCCCACTGTGAAAGTAGCCTTAGATTGTAAGCCTCTAGCAGGGCCTTCCCCCTAGTGTTTCCAGCTTGATTATGCAGGGGTGTCTGATAGCGAGAACTGGCAGACACCCCTTTCGCGGTCTAGAACAGACTCTATTTTTACCAAAGACATTGAACTACTGTTATAAAATACATTTGCATGGTTTTATTTTTTGTTGTGATTTTGTGGTATGTTCTACCTTGTATGTTAACCCCATTTATCTATTGTGCAGCACTGCATAATATGCTGGCGCTTTATAAATACAGAACATAATAATACTAATATACAAGGGTAGGAAAATACTTGTGCATTTGGCCTTTGAATAACACAACTGCAAACTCATAATGGTTATTGCTGTACTTCCTCCTCCTGATAACGGAAAATTGTATACTCACCTTACGGTAATGTTCCTTTCCTGATGTGTCCATGGCAGCACATAGCGTAGGTGCTGCCATGGAAGCATAAGGAAAATACAGCAGAAGCTGTATTCACACTAAATCTCCCCATAGATGCACATAAGTGCAGTGTGTGTGACCCTCACCCCCCATGCTTTCCATCTTCAAGCAGCATTACAAACACACATGGTGGATCAAACCAATCATTTATGTTTATGTTGATGGTGGAGTGAAATGCAAGGGCTGGTAGCAGAGGCTTCCAGTGCCAATTTTCCTTATGCTTCCATGGTAGCACATAGCGTAGGTGCTGCCATGGACGCATCACAAAAGGAAAAATTACCATAAGGTGAGTATACAGTTTTCCGTTTTGTCATGTTTTAGAATCGGTGGTGTAGCTAGAAATCACGGGCCCCAATAACAAAATATTGAGGGGGCCCTCATACTACAGAACACACTAAGAAGCACCTGGGTCCCCCTGCTACAGGGTCCCATAGCAGTCGCTATGGCTGTAGCTACCATCCTGTAAACACTGCACTTTTGAGCAGTGAAACTACTGAATTGGAACAGGAACAACATGTTAAATGTAGAAACAAATGTAAATAACAGCTGATATCTGGCTGTCTGCAAGGATCTGCTGCGGGGTACTGGAAATTCAGATTGGACTGCACAGAGCTGGGGTGGCCTCTGGTAGTCACAAGCATGAAAGGCAGCAGGAGCCCACAGTAGGTTAGAGATTTCTTACCACATCGGGGTAGATTTGCTAAATATCAGTAAAACTTACCTACAAAGAAAAACCAAGGTAGAGACAATGGCTATCATTCATAAAGCATTCCCGCATGCAGAAATGCTGAAAACAGCTGAATTTACCCACCACTTAGCAAAGTGTTTATTCATAAAAGCTGTTTCCGCATGAAAAGCTAACATTCCTGAGCAGAGCGATAAATTACCGCCATGTGTGGTAATTATGTTAACAAATGTCACCATATGTCAATTCATAAAGATTAGAGCAAGGGGTGTCAGCACGGAGATTACAGCTCCCTTTGAGGTAGAGATAACCATGTGGAGAACTGCTCAGCTAATGAGACAGACCTCCCAAACAGCAGCAGCAGTGAGAGCAGAGCAGACAAGGCATTCCAGAATACCAAGGCTGTTTTTTAACCCCTTGGGTACCTGTTTTCAGATATATTTCACATCAGAAAGCCCGCATGCGTAACATTTTTTTGAACTTCCTCTAAGTTATGGCAATTAAAGGGGAACTGAAGAGAGAGGTATATGGAGGCTGCCATGTTTATTTCCTTTTAAGCAATACCAGTTGCCTGGCAGCCCTGCCAATCCTCTGCCTCTAATACTATTAGCCATAGCCCCTGAACAAGCATGCAGCAGATCAGGTGTTTCAGAAGTTAAAGTCAGATCTGACAAGACTAGCTGCATGCTTGTTTCTGGTGTTATTCAGATACTACTGCAGAGAAATAGACCAGCAGGGCTGCCAGGCAACTGGTATTGATTAAAAGGAAATAAATATGGCAGCCTCCTTATACCCCTTACTTCAGTTCCCCTTTAAATAGATTGTTTAGAAAGACTAATCGACAGATTCCGGCAGATTCAGGGCAAGGAGAGGCAGTTTTTTTTTAAAAAATGCACGTGTAAAAGGATGCTGGGGCTGCCTCTTCTATAGGAACGCTGTCTCTGGAGGAGAAAATGCATCAACTCAGGCAGCTTCTCATGTTACACAAACATACCGCCTGTCTACTTCGGGAAAATACCGAACTTGTATCACAAATGTAAACATTTTTATGAATGAGCACACAGAAGTCTAAACTACCGAATGCGGTATTTTCCCGCACAGATTTTTTTTTCAGCACTGCTTTTATGAATGATAGCCAATGAATGGAGAGACCATGATCATACAATTATTGATTTGAACAGAGGCGCCAGAAGTAGAGTAAAAAGTTTAAAAAAACGTTTAAAAATGGAGGCAGTGGTGGACATACCTCCCCAAGTAGACTCACTACAGTCAAATTATCAGCAAGCACAGAGGTGCTTTTGCTGGCAGATTTATATAACAGTTGCTCCTGTTATAACCTGAGGAAGCGGGCTAAGACCCGTGAAACGTGTTGAAAATTTTGGCGTTATGAATAAAGTATTTTTGCTGATAATTTACTGTTTTGAGTCTAATAATATTACCTACAAAGAGTGCACAAATGGTTTGTGCTATGTATGGCACATTGCGCAAATAGCGCAACTTGCATTACATACACAATGAGCACCTTTCTACTATAACACACATTATGTATCTATTATTATGTTAAAATGCTGACACCTGGGGCTTCTTCCAGCCCCCTGTAGTCAGTCAGGTCCCTCTGCATCCTCTGGGTCCTCTCTGTTCTCCTGATGGCAGCTCCCTAAGATCTGTGACTGGAACTCCAGTTGCTCCTATGCAGTCCCATCCGGGTCACCTTTCTCAAGCACGCTCCCATAGCCAAGGGCATTCTGTGCATGCACATTTTTCAAAAGAATGAACCACGCATGCGCAGAACGCTTTCTGTGACTGGGGCACCATGTAGGGGTGACTAATGTTCCAGCTACAAATCTTACAGAGCTGGCAGCAGGAAAACGAAGTGGACCCAGAGGATGCTGAGGAACCTAACAGACTATGCGGGTCTGGAATAATCCTTAGCTAAGTTAAAAGCCCCAGGTTTCAGTCTTTGTGCTTTAAGCAGCACACTTTTCAACCATCCACTGATGACATCTTTTCCATAACTGGTTTCTCTTGCCTTTTAAATTTGCCTACCTCTTGTTTGTGATAATCAACACTGTGCACAGCCAAATCTGGAGCTTACTCATGCCCTCTAGGGATAAGCAGTTAGTTGCTGTAAAGCAGGGATGAGTGAAAGCAAACAATGTGCACTTTAGCAATCCTTAGCGAAAATACCATAAGGCCAAGTGCTGCTCAACAGGATTCCGGATATCTGAACTTTTTAGGCCTAACTGACTAGATCTGGATAGCTATCTGCGGATAGTTTGACAGCCAACCCGGATATCTGCGGATTTCTCCCAGATATTCGAATCCGGATTACTAGTTCAATGGCAAAAAGATGCACGCATGCACACGCACACTCTCAGGGATTTGTAGAATGTCAAAAGCCAGCTTACATACATTGGCCAGGAATCAAACCCAGGTCCACTGCTTGGAGGGCGGCTATGCTCACCACTATACTACCAACAGCACTACATACTGAAGCCAGCCTAGCATGTACCATTGTGATATACCCAAGAGAAAAATAAGCTTGCTTATTTGCCTAATTTGCTAGATGAAGGCAGTGGGACACATGGTGAAACTGCTTACAAGATTCAATTCAAGACTTAAGAATCAGAAAGATCATGTGCCCCCCTGGATGATGCTGGTGTAACACACACAGCAAAGGACAGCAATTTGAAGTCCAGAAGATTCCAGGGCAAGGGTGGGAAGGATGAAAAGCTAGGTGGCCATGCAAGCCTTCCTGCTAGGGATGGCCTTGCATTTTGTGTTCAACAGTTGTCCGAAGAAAACCCCAGATAGCCATTTAGCAGCCATGACATATACACAATCCTTGTGGCACAATTGGTTAGTGCATTTGGCTGTTAACTGAAAGGTTGGTGGTTCAAGCCCACCCAGGGACACCCTTGCCTTTTGTGTTTTGTGAAGGGAACTAATGTACCCTTCTTAAACTTGAAGATTGTATATAAATGTAAGCAGACTGCAGAGTGGCGCAGCAGAAGTGTGCTGGGCCCATAACCCAGAGGTTGATGGATTGAAACCATCCTCTGCTAGGCATGATTTAATTTTTGCACCTCGCTATCGCATGGGCAAAACGGTTTCCATAGTCCTGTAAGAGAAAGTGTAATAAGGGCCCTGCCGTAACATAGATATTATGGTAGCTAAGACTACTCCTGGGCCTTTCTTGTAGTTGAAGAGATGAGTGAACTAAGACACCACACTTAAAAAAAAAAAAAAAAAAAAAACAGCAAACAGAGAAGCTTCCCCATATTGGAGCATTGGATTTGGTAAAGTCTTAAGCCAATGTGTTGTAAGACACAAGTAAGCTTTAGGTTAGCAGGAATGGTAGTATGGCCACCTAGCTTTTCATCCTTCCCAGGCCAGCTAGGCTGGCTAGGCTGGCTTCAGCCTGTAGTATTGGTAGGATAGTGGTGAGCATAGCTGCCCTCCACGCAGTTTTCATGGGTTCGATTCCTGGGTTCAATTCCTGGGTTTGATTCCTGGCTAATGTATGTGAGCGTGCTGTAGTGTTGGTAGTATAGTGGTGAGCATAGCTGCCCTCCACGCAGTTGACCTGGGTTCAATTCCTGGCTAATGTATGTGAGCGTGCTTTTGACATCCTACAAATCCCTGGAAGACAAGATACTCCTCCGGAGGAGGGAGGTAAGACTACTCCTGGGCCAGGGAGGAAGGGCCCTTTACAAAATAATGAAGATATATGCCTCATATACCCTTAGAAACCTTTTTAAAGCAATTGAAGGCCACTTCCGATTTTCCATCCGGATATCCGAATCCGGCGGATATTGGGGTCGGATATCCGATTCGGATTGAAAACATTTTGATCCAGATATCCAACCCGGATCGGGTAGAGCACTATCCGGATCCGAATTAGTCCCAGATAGTGAAAAGTGGTATGCGAGCAGCACTGATAAGGACAACTGTAATGAGATTGATATGGAGGCTGCCATATTTATTTCCTTTTTAAGTAATACCAGTTACCTGGCTGTCCTGCTGATCCTCTGCCTCTAATACTTTTAGCCCCTGAACAAGAATGCAGCATATCAGGTGTTTCTGACATTATAGAGACTCTGTAACAAAATGTTCAGCCTTATTTCTTCTATCCTATAAGTTCCTATACCTGTTCTAATGTTGTCTGTCTTACTGCAGCCTTTCCTAGTTGCATAGTGGCTGTATTATCTCTGTTATATAATCTAATCTTCTTTCCTTTGTCAGCTTTGTCTGCTCAGGCAGGAATGTGCTGCTCTGCTGTGATAGGTAGAAGTTATACACACCCTCTCGACGCCCCCTCCAGACTCTGTATGAGTCACAGACTGAGCTTCTCTCAGCCTATCACATGCTGGTTAGCAGCCAAGTTTTTTGTCTGTAAACACTGCCTAAAACTAACAATTACAAGCCAGGATTGCAGCAGGGAGTGGCAGAAACAACAAAGAGGGGCCCAGGAGAACATAATGAATAGAATAGTATGCTTTTTATTGTAAGAATTTTAGAGTACAGATTATCTTTATTGTCAGAGCTGACAAGATTAGCTGCATGATTGTTTCTGGTGGCATTCAGTCACTTCTGCAGCCAAATAGATCAGCAAGGCTGCCAGGCAACTGGTATTGTTTAAAAAGAAATATGGCAGCCTCTGTATCCTTCTCGTTACAGTTGTCCTTTAAGGCCAGTTTTACACCTGACCATTGCATTTGCGCTCCGATACTCTGCCCCTATCGCACCGCAACAAACTACATTCATATGACCCTGTGGCAGAGTGCGCCGACAGTCATATGCACAGTGCAGCCCCCCGGAACGTCCTTCGCCATCTGACATACTTGCTGCTGGACAGGAAGTACATCACTGGGATTCCCGGGTTTTACGGCTGCACTTCCATTGTTCTGTGCATGCGCGCTGCACCGCCGCCACCAACATATTTAAAAACCCTGCATCGCCCATTGACTTTACATTACTTCTGCCGCAGCTGTGTCATCGAGGAAGTCCAAGTCCAGGGCCGGGCCGAGGCAGAGGCTGAAGAGGCTCCAGCCTCAGGGCGCAGTGCAGGAGGGGGCGCACAATTCATTCAGCTGTCATTCCCAATTGTGTTTGAAGCAGAAAGAAATAAGAAAAGGGCATACGTAGCAGTGACTGCAAGCCAGATAACTAGAGATTAAGGTGTTTGGGATCTTGGGGGCCCTGGGGCGCCTCTTAGTCTAATAGCAATTAGTGTGCGACGGCTGGGGTGGGAGGGATGGAGGGGCGCACTTTGCTGTCTCAGCCTTGGGTGCTGAAGGACCTTGTCCCGGCTCTGAGTCCAACGTTAACACAATGTTGATATTGCAGCAGCTTATCATTCAGTTGGGCACTCCGGCGCTAGGCCCCATTGCCCTGCATTGTGGTTGTGCCACCCTGCGGCAAAACAAGGGTAACGCAATGCATACTTGCCTGGCAAGTGTAAAAGGGGACTGAAGAATCACTATTGCAAATATAATGTAAAATACATGTGTATGCATACGTATAAATTGTACATTTGTCCCACAATAAAATGCACTATAAATTCCTTTAGAGATGTAGAGCTGGCCAATAAGATGCAAATCACTCCGAGTTCATGTAAACCTTCGATGCAAAGTAATGCAGAAGAACCATCTGTTCTGCAGCGCCTGATTTAATTCTACTGATAACCAGAGTCAAACCTTCAGACTTACGGGACCTAATGAACTTTTGTACTGACCAGTGTTTGTTTAGTGATATTGCCCAATCCATTTTCCATTCCCGCACTGATGTCAACATAACCTTAAAATACATTATTGCTTCCAAAAGATGAACGTGGAATAATGTGAGTGCGTCTCTGAAAGCCCCACTACTGTGTAACCTAGAAGTTTATTCTGACTTATTATTTATATAGCGCAAATATCGTCCACAGTGCTTTACAGAATATACATAGTTTTGTCACTGACTGTCCTCAGAGGGGTTCATGATCTAATCCTGACCATAGTCATGTGTACATTGGAGTCCAGGGCCAATTTAAGGGGAAGCCAAATAACTTATCTGTATGTATTTGGGATGTAGGAGGAACCCAGCGCACTTGGAGGAAGCCCTCACAGACACCGGGAGAACATACAAACTCCTTGCAGATAGTGCCCTGGCTGTGATTCAAACCAAGAACCCAGCACTGAAAGGCTAGAGTGCTAACCACTATGCCACCGTGCTGCCCTTAGCAGGGTTGTTGCCTCATCCCTTTAAATACCAGCACATATGCATCTCATTGCAATGCGATGATATTAATGGCCTCAATTCACTAAGATCATGCTGGAGATAATAAGGCAAGGGAAAACTTACCACCACACAGTGAGAGTTATCTTATCTCTTCATTCCTTAACTACCTAACGACCGCCCCACACCAATGGGCGTGGCTGCGGCGGCAGCCCCAGGACTGCCTAACGCCAATTGGCATTAAAGAGAAACTCCGACCAAGAATTGAACTTTATCCCAATCAGTAGCTGATACCCACTTTTACATGAAAAATATAATGATTTTCACAAACAGACCATCAGGGGGCGCTGTATGACTGATTTTGTGCTGAAACCCCTCCCACAAGAGGCTCTGGTACCGTACGGTACTCTGGGCAAACTGCCACAATGTAACAATGACACACACAGGAAATGGCTGTTTATAGCTGTCTGTTAAAGCCAGAACAGCTACATAATCTGCCCACAGTAACAATGTCACCATGTAATACATGTCAGAATGTGAATCTGGGAGAGGAAAGATTTTACAATGAGCAAACTCTGACTAAATCATGTATACATAATTATTGTAAAAATTAAGCACCTTTTTATATTAAATTATTTTCACTGGAGTTCCTCTTTAAGTCTTGATGCCAGCTAATGCAGGAGATTGTGGGCAGGCGGTGCGCGCATCTCCTGCTCGGGGGGAGGAATTCCGTCCCGCCTTCAGTCTCTGAGCGGCGGGAGACTGTTAGTTTCAGTTAGTACAGCGCTGTGATCAGACCTTACCAACAGAGAGCTCTGTTGGTGGGGAGAAAAGAAGAGGGAGGGGTGAATCACTCGGGTGCTGTGTTGTGCGGCCCTGTAGCTTGGCCTCAAAGCTGCAGTGGACAATTTAGAGAAAATTGGCCTGGTCTTTAGAGGGTTTAACACTGCGGTCCACAAGAGGTTAAGTTACCGCCTCTGTAGTTATTTTTACACGCAGTTAATTAACAGCCTGTATTTAACTTCAGAATTCTGTAGTTATTTTAAGGATTGAAGAGATAACTTAAGGACAAAAAAGAGTTAACTTTAGGTTTGCCTGAGGTAAAATGTTTCTTGAATACTACATGCCTCGTCACCATGGTGATAACTGTATAAACGTTGTTAAAGACAGGAGATAGGCATAGTGAATTGTCTGTTGTGATGCAATGAACACAGTTTAAAAGGGCCCCTAATTATAAATGAGACAATGGCCTCAATTCACGGAGCATTATCAAACGTTTATCAAACACTTTATCAAACGTTTGATAATTTACCTCATGGGTAAAATCTCATTTTGAATTCAAAACATTCGATAAATATATAACACCTTAGTGAATTTAAAATGAGATTTTACCCATGAGGTAAATTATTTATTATTATAAACGTTTGATAATGCTCCGTGAATTGAGGCCAGTGTGAGTTAACTATTACACAATCGATCAGCTGTCTTCAATTATACATTGTGAAACAGCCCAGAGGAACGTTCTACTAGAGGGCAGAATGCAATGTTGTTTAGACCTCACACTGAAGCCATATTGTTCTATATTTTACCACTTACAAGCGGTTAATCATGTCAACTTAATCCATTAAATACCACAATCATTAAATCTTTGCTGCAAGGTGAGAGATTACAGCCTCAGGGTCGTCTATGTAAACTACACTCACTTTTCTTGTAAAATCAAATCATTATGCCAAGGGGATTGAAATATAGCTACCTGCTAATTTAATCATCAGGAGGGAGAATAGATCAAGGAAAAAGGAATGTATAACCATAGTACTATCACAGCTGCAGTGTTCGTGAATTCCTGAATAAACACATGTTGACATGTGATTTTATTGGTGGAGCTTAATTCCCTAAGGCCATGGTCACACTTAGCAGAGTGGCATGCTTTTCGCCCATAGCACATAGTGGAAAACACATGTGATTCTGCTAAGTGTGACCCTGGCCTAAGGATGGTGCAAAGTGCATCTCAGTACAGATTAAATCACAATCCTGCTTTAAAGTGTCTACTTGTATAAGAAGCAACAGCAGCTCCAGCTTTAAAACGGAGAAGGATTGGGGGGGGGGGGGGGGAATGATGGCTGGCTGGCATTTGGGTGATCAAAATCAATGTTTGCTAACTAGCTTCAGTAGTGATAGTAACTAAATGTAAACATCACAAACAGAACTCAGAGGCTTTTGAACAGAGCAGATTGTCCAAATGATAGTGCTATTATTGAAGAAAAGTTACCTACAGATGTACTTGGCTAGTCTGCTGGCATGCTTGAATCCTTACTTGCTAGTAATCATTCCAGCCCCCATCCCGTGTTTCAAGCAAGGGGGATAATTCCTTATCTTAATTGCTGTGCATTGCTGGAGACAAATACAGAAAGTTTTGAATCGGGAATTTTATCCTAATTCAAAACTTCCTGTCTGCAAAATACAAGCTCTAGTTTATTGACTAATTTAAAAGAAAAATGGTAAACTTTCAGCTAAGCCTTCTTTAAATTATATTCCTGTTGACTGACAATGTCAGAACATACAATCAGAAGGAGGCGGAGAGATTTTTTTTTTGCAAATATAAGTGACAGCCACATACATTCATTACAAGGGAACTTGCAAGGATTGTGAGGTATTTATGGTAAACAGAAAAGACCCTTGATTTACTTAACGTCAACATAGACTCATGCTGACATGGGGGGACTTAGGGGAGCACGGGGGGGGGGGGGGGGGGGGCCAGTGCAGTTTCCCATCATAAGCCTAACTAAACCCAAACTAATGAAAGCCAAATACTTGTGGCTAATAATCCCTGTGCCATACATCGAATCTGTAGATTGAACACCAGTTGTTGCCAATGGTTTGAATATCAGAAACTGATATTCTACTATTGGCTTCTGTTACATGTATCTCACACTAACCCTTACCTATATCTAACACTAACCTGTATAGCTGCACCCATACCATAGCCAATCTGGTGTTTGGCTTTCATATGATAGCCGAACTCCAGCGCCTGTTAATTGTGTGATTGCCAATTGCCAATCCCCTGGCAACGATTCTCCACCCCTGCTGCACATGACTGCCAATATCCGAAGTTCAGCTATGTAATAGCCGAACTCTGAGTGCCAATTACCCACTCTCGTCACATCAAAAAAAACTAATTTGCTTACACAGTCAGCATTGCCGCAAATTACATGATGGCACCTAATTTAATGATCAATCTATGCACCCAAATTAACTGCATCGCTTACTGTCAACTGTGTCTGTGCCTATTTCACATGTCAGCTATCTGAAGTCCATCTCTATGCTGCTGGACAAGAGAGACTGAGGCATAAGAACTTCAATACTTCAAACCTACAGTATACACAGCTAATGAAAGCAGCACCTATGGTAAACACTGACACTGCACCCTCCAAAAATGTTACGTTATAGCCCCAATTAAACTGGTTGTATCTAAAATGAAATGAAGCAAGGCCTGTGCAACTATGTACACACACTCAAAAAACCTCGGTTGTAATAAGCGATCGTCGATACAGCCGCTAAAAAACTTCTACTGATTGCACACAATAATCAACAATGGCTACCTACATGATCATTAAAGAGAGCCAGCAATGACATGGTCGTACAGGTGCATTGAAGTAAGCGCATCTGAACAAGTCATCATTCTAACGATTGTTCGGGAAGAAATCAAAGGCCCTATATATAAAAAAAAAAACAAAAACAAAAAAGGATTGGTTTAGCCCAGAAGAGCAATTTTTCACAGAAGCCTCAGAACCAAATTCCTGGTCTTGACAGGTGCAGTTTGTGGAAAGATCATTAAGCATCCAACAACCTCTATGACCACTAGCAATCAAGCATGATTATCGCCTAAAAATATCCGATAATTTGGATCGGACAGCATGACTGGGAATTGTTCTTTATTGGTATCTTTTGAAGTTGTTCAGTGCAAACTTTGCAACAATATTTGTACAATTTATCATTAGTTTCAAACAGTTTTTTTTTTCTTCATCTAAAGCGAAGTTCACACTGAAATCATTCCGATCTGCATGCAGCACATCACAACGGAGCGGTGCATTGCGGTATGGCATATCGGCCTATAATGTGGCTTGCCCCACTGCAATGCACCCACCTATGTGACCAGGGTCGGACTGGGACACTGGGGGCCCACCAAATAAATTTCAACCTAGGGGCCCACACATCCCATGATTGCGGTGAAAAAAAGGGCGTGACCATGCACCGGAAGGTGGGCGTGGTCATGATGTATTATGGACAGAGCCAAATGTACATGATCTTAGCAGCATTGTAATTCAGAGACACTGCTGCCCAGCAAAACTTTGCATAGAGTCCCCTCCTTCAATATAAAGTAATGTCCTACTTTGCAGAGGTTGCGACCGCAGAGGTTGCGACCGCATCGGGGCCCTTGGGCCAAAGGGGCTCCAAAGGGCCCTCCCTCAACTACAGTATCACCTCTCTATTGGTCCTTTGCTCATAATAATCACTCTATAGATACTTTGAACAGTGGTAATCATTAACAAGCTATTTCCCATCCCCTTCTTGCACCTGTGACACTGTAGTTGCCATTGGCAGGTTTTGGTGTGTCATATTAATTGTTATGTATAGAGTGCTTGGGGGGCCCCATTGTAAAATTTGCATCGAGGCCTACAGCTCTTAGCTACGCCACTGCTCTCAGCATGAGTGATTACAGCACTGAGAAGAGAATTTTTGTGCTGCAGGCAGCAATTGGAGCTCTGTCAGACAAGGAGGGGGGGGGCCCACCAGAGACCTGGAGGGGGGGGCCCACCGAGGGAAAAAACTACTACTGTGGCCCAGTCCGACCCTGTATGTGACGCTCACAAAGGGGCGGGTGCATTGCGGTATAACCACATGTGGCATCATAACATAATGCATGCAGTGTGTTACTGTAAAATGCGTGTGTGAACAGTGACAGATGCATACGTTTCAAGAGCACCTGATCATAATGCTTGTTTAGAGACTATGGCTAAAAGTATTACAGGCAGATGATTAGCAGGACAGCCAGGCAATGTGCATTGTTTAAAAGGAAATCAATATGTCAGTCTCCATATTCCTCTCACTCAATTGGTTAGTAAGATACCAATAGTGCCAGTTTGCATTCAAATTTAATTCAAATTGTATGCAGCTGGGAACTGGGCTAATCACATGAACATCCTCCAGTTTTGATTGGCCCAGATCCTAGTTTGATGATGCAGTATGAATTAAATTCGCATTGAAGCTGAAATGTTATAAAATTAAATGACTTATTTCTGCAGACAGCAGCGTCTCCCTTTCGGAGCAGATCAGTTGGCATGTCCTATTTTGCAGCCAGACAAGAATAACAGGAAGCTGAGCCAATGCTCTGACACAGCGTTTACTAGGGAAATGACTTCTCTATAGATAAGGGGGGAAAACCGCCGGTCACGCTTCTTGACAAAGATTTGATCTCTGCCTGTTAATGACAGTTGCTGCTATTACAGCGATATGTATCAAATTCTGCTGTTTGTTGGGGCAAGCTTGAGAAACATGCGGAACAAGAGTAAGGGCTCGTTCACACTAGGGGCGTTTTCGTCCTTTTTTCAAGCGCACGCGATTTTAAAATCGCCCACAAAACGCTTGCGGGAAGAAGGTCTATGATAAGGTTCATATCAGCGCGGTTCGTGCGCTGTGTGTTCAGCAATACCAATTTTTACTATAATGGAAGCTATAGGAAGAGCGCTCACAAAACCGCTTTATGCGGCTATTGCATTTGCGGTTATTAGAATAAATACATTTTTTGCGGGTCAGAGTTCACTTCCTGACTTGCGTCAGGGAGTAAATTACAAAACCGCTCTGGAAAAGCTCTTTGAAAAGTTTTTTTTACCAGAAACAGTTTCTGGTAAGAATTTTCGACTTTAGATGTGAATGAGGTCTTATTGCAGAGTTCCCTGACAGGGTGATCACTACCAAGGCCAGATTTGTACTCTTTACCACCCAAGGCCACTGTCACTAGCCACCCCCCCCCCCTTTACTATAGGTAGCGAGATGACCCCTCCCCAACTTCCCTCTAGTACAGGTAGCCTTATGACAACCCCCCGTATAGGTAGCCAGATGACCCCTCCCCTTTCCCTCCAGTATAGGTAGCCAGATGACCACTCCCCTTTCCCTCCAGTATTGGTAGCCAGATGACTCCCTTAATACCTCCTTCTTACCCCCCCCCCCCTTCCCCTTTCAGTATAGGTAGCCAGCTTGCCTTCACACTGCAGCAGCCATCAGTGTCACTTATTTCTCCATTCATCTCCAGTGCAGAAGCTTCCTCCTCCTTTCCGTCTCCAATGCTGACCAAGTCCATAGCCACTGGTCACAATGCAAACGTGCACAGAGAGCAAGATGGCTGCTGTACAGGTGGCTAGCAGCAGAGTACCGTGGTCAGGTGCTCACCTGATCTCCCAAGCTTGAAAATCCTGCACCAGTTTAGCCTGCTGCTTTGGTGCCCTTGCTCCTGTGGTGCCCTAGGCCATGGCCTAAATCTGACCCTGATCACAACAGCCTTCTGGATGCAGGGCTGAATGTGGGGGAAGGAGGACATAGCTCTACTGCCCACAATTTAATGCAGTCAAATAGCAGCATTTTGTAGCCCAACACGTCAGAATTTGACACACGGTGTGGTCAGGGCCGTAGCTAGAAATCACTTTGGATAAGGCCCCCCCTCTGCACAGGTAAACCGAGAATCAATGCTATTCAACTGGCTAGTGTACACTTGAATGTGTTTACCACATGCAGAGAAAAAAAAGACATTAGCTTCTGTGATAAAACATGCATGTTTTTACACATACAGAAAACCGAAAGACGAGTGTGCTCCCAGCCTCAGCTTATTACACTCACTCTGTCCATCTCTGATGGAGAAGGACTGGCTCTGCAGATTTCTCCAGCATCCCTACAGTACAGAGCACTTGGGGAGGGGTAGAGAGGTTGGGGACTGGGCGCTGTACAGAAGAGCTTGCTGCACACTGAATAGGGACTGTCTACAAATCTTTGGCTACAAAACTTTGTTTGATTTGTAAATCGGTGGCTGAGTAGATGCAGTCATAGGAATATTGGTGTGTACACACTTGAAGATTAAGATCTTAGACCAGTTTTACCACCTTCCATGTAGTATGAGAGTTTACTCTACACAGTCTATTCTATTGAGCTGAACTCCCCATCAGACAGAAATCTTTAAAAGATGCTGCACACAAAGATGCTGTACACATTCAAAAGATCAGTATCTGCAAAGATCTGTTCCTGCAAAAGATCCGTTCCTGCAAAATGCATTCATAGTCTATGATATCTTCAGATCCTCATACACACCTTGTTTAACAGACATCCATCTGCAGATCAGATCCACGAGGATGGATCTTCAGATGATTGTTAGCAGGGCCGGATTTGTACTTTCCAGTGCTCTAGGCCTGCCGTCACCAACCGCCCCCACACCACCACCAAAAAACATTTTGTCCAACATTCTGACTAGCGATCACTGGTTTGAATGGGCTCATTTTAGTTGTGCTGCTGTTTTCCCTCTGTCCTGTGCAAGAGTTCAGCTCCACTTTAAAGCATTTGAATGACATTTATTTATATTTGCTAAAAAAAAATGTATGTATCGCTTTTAAATGCTGACTGTACATATATGGTGGTGTGCTCTAAAATATTGACAGTATACAGGAACAAAGTCTGAAGAAGGCTTATAAGCAGAAAACTTACTCTTTCTTTTAAACCAATAAATGGCATCATCCTGATTCAAAACTCTCTGCTTTCGCTGATGGCTAAGATGGTAAAATGCTCTACTGCTACAGGAGAAGAAGAAGGATGCCAAATCATACACACTAGCATAGAGGTAGTAACAGCTCAGGTGTCCATTAAAGTGACAGTTTAGCAATGAAAGGGAAGCAAACAGCATTTTTATTCTTGCAGTTCTCATAGACGGTAGGAGCTGAAGGACAGAAAATGAGTCAGGAAAGAGTTAACTGAAGCAGACAAGAGATCACTGCTGTTTAGGAAGAAAAAAACAGAAGAGAAACAGTCAAATTAGGATCAGATAAGGGTGTAATTAACAGCTGCTGGGGTCAGTGTCAAAGCTGTAAAAGAGGTGAAGAAACTAGCAGAGCTCACTGATGTCTGCATTAAAACTCACTGGAACTTAGTTCTATCTGCTTTGCAATATAAATCCCTGGTATTTCTCACATCGACTCGTATGTCCATCATACAGAGGAATGGATCATCAGGTGACGACAGATGAGATGCTGATTGTCATAACACATCAGGAAGTGAGGGATGCAGGGATTGGGGAACTCTGGAATTCAGCTATTAGTGCAGAGCAGGGTGCTGGCTGGCTGCGCTGCGGGACCAGAATAGATGATTTACTTTGACATATGACCTCTTCTCTCTCCAAGTCATGCCGTACTTCTGATCTTATCTGATTTAACGCCCTAGGCCATGGCCTTTGTGGCCTTCCCAGAAATCCGGCCCTGATTGTCAGATATGCAGATGAATGTCTGTTAAACAAGGTGTGTTTTTTCTCTCCTTGCCCTTAGTTATCAGTCTCTCAGGACAGGGCCCCCTGTGGCTTCTCCCCCTGCAGTTGCATCCCTTGCTGGGTCTATTGTTACGCCTGGTGTGGTGAACTAACAATAAGAAACCGCTTTGGCTAAGTTCACAATGAGACGTTAAAGTCGCACACACTTAAGCCCGAAGGGTTGACATTTTTTTACATCCGAGCAACTTTCACCCCCCATTCATTTGCCAATAACTTTATCACTACTCATCACAATTAATTGATCTATATCTTGTTTTTTCCGCCACCAATTAGGCTTTCTGTGGGTGGTACATTTTGCTAAGAGCCACTTTACTGTAAATGCATTTTAACAGGAAGAATAAGAAAAAAATGGAAAAAATTCATTATTTCTCAGTTTTCAGCCATTATAGTTTTAAAATAATACATGCCTCCATAATTAAAACTCACGTATTGTATTTGCCCATATGCCCCGGGTATTTCACCGTTAAAATTATGTCCCTATCACAATGTAT